>NW_025204062.1:5347-7476 GCF_004010195.1 Chiloscyllium plagiosum
AAGGTGAACATATAGAGGGTGGAGTGTGATATGTTGAGGGGGTGAACATATTGGGTGAGGGGTGGGGGCAGGATAAATGGAAAGGCATTAAGGGGTGCATATATGGTGGAAAGGATGTTAAATGTATATGGTAGAGGTGGAGAGGATAGATGTTATGGGGGCTGATAATGGGGAGATATTACAGAGATGAGATGTTAAGATCTGAGTGCGTGAGGGCTGTACCCTGGGAGTGAGGAAGGTGCTAGGGCTATATGGGAGAGTGAGGAAGAGACAGGGGCTTGGCGAGCCTGATGCACTGTTATGCTCAGTGTTACCTGGGCATGGGGTTTGAATCCAGAAGCTTCTCATTGTGAGGATGCTGCTGCACTGTGCCTTGACTTAATTATGCTCAAAGTGCTGCATTATCCTGCTGAGATATTTGCAGAGTATGATGTACTAGTAGGACTAGTTCAATGTCATGTGACCTGTCAAGTGATTGCAAGAACCATCACTTGTGCCTCCTCATTGTGGACAAAATTAAAATAATCTTTTGCTGTAAATTGTGTCTTGTGGTCCTGCTCCACAACCACCTGATGAAGGAGCAGCATTCTGAAAGCTAACGCATCCAGATAAACCTGTTGGACTATAACCTGGTGTTGTGTGATTTTTAACTTCGTACACCCCAGTCCAACACTGCCTCCTACACATGATCATTGTGGTGCAGATTTCCCACAGCCGCCATTTGTGAGATTGTTACCAGCGGTGGACTTTTTAAAAAGTTGTTCATTGAATCTGGGGCATCATTTATTGCTTAACTAAAATGCCCAGAGGGCACATTGTTGGGTCTGGAGTCACTATGAGTAGATTGTCAAGGCGTAGCAGATTTCTCTCCCTAAAGAACATTGATAAAAACAAACATCAGGTTCACTAATCAACAGTAGTCTCATGTTCACCATTAGGATACCTCTTTGTTTTAGGTTTTTGTTATTGAATTCAAATTGCACCATCTACCACAGTGGGATTCAAGCCCACCTTCCCAGAAAATTGGCCTGGGGTTCTGGGTGACTAGTCCAGTGACATTAACACTACATCATTATGTCTCTATTGCAGGTTGCCCCCCCGATTCCTGGAGATGATTGGCTCAGACTTACAGACAGTGATGTGCTAAGATAGGAATTGATCCTCTAACCTTTTACTCTCCGTGTCTCTGGCCAGATGACCTTCTGAATGATGTGGAAGATGATGAAGATGATGGGGAATGGGAGACTGAAGATGATGAGACCATGGAGGTGGTACGAGACGACAGTGATCTGACTTTCTCCAGGCACACAAGTAACTGAAAAGTTTTATGTGGGACATGGAGCTGCTTACTTGGGTGGGTACTGCAGGGCGGAGAGGGTGGCGGTAATACAGACATGACCTCAGAGGAAGTTTGGAGGATCTCTGGCGTGGTTCGCAGATGAATCTAACTTGGAAGAGGATAAGAGTTTCTCTGAGTTCTGAAGAAGTCCATGTCAGACTCAACATTAACTCTGGTTCTCTCTTCTCAGATGCTGCCCAACCTGCTGAGTTTTTCCAGCATTTTGTTTTTGCTTGAGATTCCCAGCGTCTGCAGTATTTTGGATTTATTGGTATGCTGCATTTTGCACCATTACCCCAGCACTCCTTGGATAATCCTGTAGAATTCCTGCTCATATTCGTGATCTAGTGGCTACTCTGGGACCTGTTGAATGCCGAGTCTGATGAAGCAGAATCCCACTGAGCACTTGTGCTGTTTGAGAGAGACAGGGTAGTTGTCATGGGGGACTTCAACTTTCTAAATATTGACTGGGAACACTACAGTACGAGTACTATAGATGGGTCAGTTTTTGTCCAGTGTGTGCAGGAGGGCTTCCTGACACAGTATGTAGACAGGCCAACAAGGGGCGAAGCCATGTTAGATTTGGTACTGGGTAATGAGCCCGGCCAGGTGTTAGACTTGGAAGTAGGTGAGCACTTTGGTGATAGCAATCACAATTCTGTTATGTTTACTTTAGTGATAGAAAGGGATAGGCGTATAACATTGGGCAAGAGTTACAGCTGGAGAAAGGCAATTACGATGCAATTAGGCAAGATTTAGGAAGCATAGGATGGGGAAGGAAACTGCAGGG
>NW_025204062.1:7609-9027 GCF_004010195.1 Chiloscyllium plagiosum
CCAATCAAGGATAGTAGTGGGAAGTTGTGTGTGGAGTCAGAGGAGATAGGGGAAGCACTAAATGAATATTTTTCGACAGTATTCACTCGAGAAAATGACAATGTTGTCGAGGAGAATACTGAGATACAGGCTACTAGACTAGGTGGGATTGAGGTTCACAAGGAAGAGGTATTAGCAATCCTGCAGAGTGTGAAAATAGATAAGTCCCCTGGACCAGATGGGATTTATCCTAGGATCCTCTGGGAAGCCAGGGAGGAGATTGCTGAGCCTTTGGCATTGAACTTTAAATCATCATTGTCTACAGGGGTGTACCAGAAGACTGCAGGTTAGCAAATGTGGTTCCCCTGTTCAAGAAGGGGAGTAGGGACAACCCTGGTAATTATAGACCAGTGAGCCTTCCTTCAGTTGTAGGTAAAGTGTTGGAAAAGGTTATAAGAGATAGGATTTATAATCATCTAGAAAAGAATAATTTGATTAGGGATAGTCAGCATGGTTTTGGGAAGGGTAGATTGTGCCTCACAAACCTTATTGAGTTCTTTGAGAAGGTGACCAAACAGGTAGATGAGAGTAAACCGGTTGATGTGGTGTATATGGATTTCAGCAAGGCGTTCGATAAGGTTCCCCACAGTAGGCTTTTGTACAAAATGCGGAGGAATGGGATTGTGGCTTTATTCCTGATGAAGGGCTTTTGCCCGAAACGTCGATTTTGCCTGTCCTCGGATGCTGCCTGAATTGCTGTGCTCTTCCAGCACCACTGATCCAGAATCTGGTTTCCAACATCTGCAGTCATTGTTTTTACCTTGTGGGAGATATAGCAGTTTGGATCAGTAATTGGTGAATGAAGACAGAGGGTGGTGGTTGATGGGAAATGTTCATCCTGGGGCCCAGTTACTAGTGGTGTACTGCAAGGGTCGGTGTTGCGTCCACTGCTGTTCGTCATTTTTATAAACGACCTGGATGAGGGCGTAGAAGGGTGGGTTAGTAAATTTGCAGATGACACTATGGTCGGTGAAGTTGTGTATAGTGACGAAGGATGTTGTAGGTTACAGAGAGACATAGATAAGCTGCAGAGCTGGGCTGAGGTAGCAAATGGAGTTTAATGCGGACAAGTGTGAGGTGATTCGCTTTGGTTGGAGTAACCGGAATGCAAAGTTCTGGGCTAATGGTAAGATTCTTGGTAGTGTAGATGAGCAGAGAACAGGGTTGTTAAGGCATACAGTGTTTTGGCCTTTATTAGATTGAGTTCTGGAACCAGGAGGTTATGCTGCAGCTGTACAAAGCTCTGATACAGCCACACTTGGCGTATTGTGCATAGTTCTGGTCACCGCATTATAAGAAGGATGTGGAAGCTTTGGAAAGGGTGCAGAGGAGATTTACTAGGATGTTGCCTGGTATGGAAGGAATGTCTTACGAGGAAA
>NW_025204063.1:0-4532 GCF_004010195.1 Chiloscyllium plagiosum
ATTGTAAACCCTTTCAAGTTTCACAACATCTTCGCGTTAGGAAGGAGACCAGAACTGCACGCAATATTCCAACAGAGGCCTAACCGATGTCATGTAGGCTGCAACATAACCTCCCAACTCCTGTACTCAACACTCTGACCAATAAAGGAAAGCATACCAAATGCCTTCTTCACTGTCCTATCTACCTGCGACTCCACTTTCAAGGAGCTATGAACCTGCATTCCAAGGTCTCTTTGTTCAGCGACCTTCCTTAGGACCTTACCATGAAGTATTTGAGTCCTGCTCAAATTTGCTTTCCCAAAATGCAGCACCTCACATTTCATTACATTAAGTTCCATCTACCACTTCTCAGCCCATTGGCCCATCTGATCAAGATCCTGTTGCAATCTGATGTAACCTTCTTCGCTGTCCACTAGACCTCCAATTTTTGTGTCATCTGCAAACTTACTCCCTATATCTCTTAGCTCACTCGAGAATGTACGTAATCCACCAGTTGTGGGCTCACCAACCTCGGACAATGAAGGCCAAGATGTCGTTTGTCTTTCTAACATGTTGCTATCCTGCAGCACCTTCATTTTGGATTTCAGTGACCTCTGGACAAGGACATCCATAGAATTATAGCTTCATACAGCACGGACACAGATCCCTCCGTGCAACCCGAGCATACCCAGCAAGTTTCCCAAACTAAACCGGTTCTATTTCAGTGCATTTGGCCCATATCCCTGTGAAACTTTCCGAGTCATGTTTCAATCCAAATGTCTTTTAAATGTCGTAAACGTACCTGCATCTGCCTCTTCCTCTGGCAGTTCAATCCACACATGAACCAGCTCCGTGCGATAATGTTGCCCTCAGGCCCCTTTTAAATCTCTCTCCTCTTACCGAAAGACTGTGCCTTTTAGTATTGTACTCCCCTACTCTCACGAAAAGACCTTTGCTATTCACCTCATCGATGTCCCTCATGATTTTTCAACCACTGTCAGGTCACCACTCAACCTCCGAAGCTCCACTGAATAAATGTCCCAGCCTATCTCTCCTCTCCTAATGGATGCCAATATTGCCCCATTCGATCACTTTTTGAATAATACTCTGCAAGTCTGTCTCTTATTTCCTACTGACGTGGACAATTTCCCATTTGCACCTTCCATGTGTTTCCCAATTTAATGAATTTTTAATCTCATTCCGACGCCTCCATGCCTTCTCTATATCGGTCACAATGATGCACAGGTTTGAATAGTCATCAAACCTGGATATTTTATGCTTGATTCACCCATCCAAATTGTTGAACTGTGTTGTGAATGACTGGACCTACACCAGGGTCAGTTTGTGATCAGTGCAGAATACTGGGAACCTGTGTAATATCCTGTGGGACATATAAAACCTTTATAGCTACTATTAAAGCACACATCATTGTGGACATTTTCAAGGTCCTGTTGTACTTGGAGTCTGAACTTGGACTCCTCCTCTGCTGCGCTTTTCCAGCAACACATTTTTCAGCTCTGATCTCCAGCATCTGCAGTCCTTACTTTCTCCTAAACATCTCCTCCACCTACCCCCCAAGAGAGCCGTGGGCCCACTGGAACTATTCTGAAAGTTTGGCTCGGCCCTATAACTACTAGCAGAAACTCCAATCTTCACCTGTAAATCGTGCCACTCGGAGATAACAGAACGTCTGCTTAATTAATGGGCAAGTACCACCCAGGATAGAGAGACATTTTCTGTTTGCCGACGTGTGTGTCCCTAGATGTCTGTCACTCTTTTGCCAATGTAGTATGAATTGAACAAGTTGCTTTTTTATCATACTTTTCAGTTTTTTACAGTGCTTTAGCTATAGTACAGTTAAAGGGTGCTGACAAATCTCAAAATGCAGCCGCTCTGCCTGTTCCTGTTAGTGCTGCTCACAATCCCCATGTCAGATGCGGCTGTACTGGATAACCGTGCCTTGATTGGCATTATTCACCGGTCAGTGTCAGTGAAACAGACCTTACCTGACCAGCTCTGTAAGCTGGGGCCTGAGCTCAATCTTAGGTCAAATCGGAGCCTGGTTGCTTGGAACAGCCTGGTAATAAATGGAGAGAACACAGCAGGTGTAGGGTTTGCTCTGCAGCTTTGGGAAATAAGTCTCAATCAAATACCCATGCTCTTTACTACAATGTGTGGAAACTACCACCAGATTTCCCGGGGTCACATCACTGAGAGTGAAATCGATTGCATCAGCTGACCCCGAAATAAAGGAGAGAGTCAAATAAATCGGAGTGAGGTTTGGAGAAAATGCCCAAATCCCAAACACAGACAATATTTTACTGTTTATTGAATCATCTCACTCACCTCTCAGTTTCCCTTTGGCTCCTTCTGCCGCCTTCGCTATTATTCCTATTTATTGTTGGTCTGCAAGTCCTTTTCTTTTCTTTGTCTCTTTCTTCTGTTCCCTTGCTGTTTAGTTGCTCTACACCTTGTCCATATGTCCCAAACTTTTTGTGGTTTATAATTCTTCCAGAATATTCCTGTTAGGGTGAAAGGAAAGGCTGGTACGTGTAGGGAATGCTGGATGACTGAAGAAATTTGAGGGTTTTGTTAAGAAAAAGAAGGAAGCATATGTCAGGTATAGACAGGACCGATCGAGTCAATCCTTAGAAGAGTATAAAGACAGTAGGAGTTTCCTTCAGAGGGAAGTCAGGAGGGCAAAAGGGGTCATGAGACAGCTTTTGCAAATAGAATTAAGGAGAATCCAAATGGATTTTACAAATATATTTATGACAAAAGGATAACTAAGGAGAGAATAGGGCCCCTCAAAGATCATCAAGGTGGCCTTTGTGTGGAATTGCAGAAAATGGGGGAGATACTAAACGAGTAGTTTGCACCAGTATTTACTGTGGAAAAGGATATGGAAGATATAGACTGTAGGGAAATAGATGATGACATCTTGAAAAATGTCCATATTACAGAGGAAGAAGTGCTGGATGTCTTGAAACATATAAAAGTGAATAAATCCCCAGGACCTGATCAGGTATGCCCTATACTTTTGTGGGAAGCTAGGGAAGTGATTGCTGAGATATTTGTATCATCGATAGTCACAGGTGAGGTGTCAGAAGAATGGAGGTTGGCTAACGTGGTGCCACTGTTTAAGAAATGTGGTAAGGACAAGCCAAGGAACTGTAGACCAGTGAGCCTGAAGTCGGTGGTGGGCAAGTTGTTGGAGCGAATCCTGAGGGACAGGATGTACATGTATTTGGAAAGGCAAGGACTGCTGAGGGATAGTCAACATGGCTTTGTGCGTGGGAAATAATGACTCATAAATTTGCTTTAGTTTTTTGAGAAAGTCACAAAAAGGATTTATGAGGGCAGAGTGGTAGATAGAGTCATAGAGATGTACAGCATGGAAACAGACCCTTCTGTCCAACCTGTCCATGCCGACCACATTTCCCAACCCATTCTAGTCCCACTTGCCAGTACCCGGCCCATGTCCCTCCAAACCCTTTCTATTCATATGCCCATCCAAACACATCTTAACTGTTGCAATTGTACCAGCTCCACCACTTCCTCTGTCAGCTCATTCCAGACACGTACCACACTCTGTGTGAACAAGTTGCCCCTTAGGACTCTTTAATATCTTTCCTCTCTTACCTGAAACCTATGACCTCTAGTTCTGGGCTCACTGAACCAAGGAAAAAGACTTTGCCTCTTTACCCTATCCATGCACGTCATAAAATTGTACACCTTAATAAGATCACCCCTCAGCCTCCGAAGCTCCAGGGAAATTAGCCCCAGCCTGTTCAGACTCTCTCTGTAGCTCAATTCCTCCAACCCTGGCAACATCCTTGTAAATCTTTTCTGAATCCTTTCAAGTTTCACAGCTTCTTCCCGATAGGAAGAAGATCGGAATTGCACGCAATATTCCAACTGTGGCCTAACCAATGTCCTGTACAGCCGGAACATGACATCGCAAATCCTGGACTCAATACGTTGACCAATAAAAAAAGCATACCAAATGCCTTCTTCACTATCCTATCTACCTGCGACTCCACTTTCAAGCAGATATGAATCTGCACTCCAAGGTCTCTTTTTTTCAGCAACACTCCATAGGATATTACTATTAAGTGTGTAAGTCCTGCTAAGATTTGCTTTCGCAAAATGCAGCATCTCGCATTTATCTGAATTAAACTCCATCTGCCACTTCTCAGCCCATTGGCCCATCTGGTCAAGATCCTGTTGTAATCTGAGGTAACCCTCTTCGCATTCCACTACACCTCCAATTTCCGTGTCTTCTGCAAACTTACTCACTGTATATGGACTTCAGTCAGGCGTTCGACAAGGTTCCCCATGGGAGACGAGTTAGCTAGATTAGATCTGATGAAATACACTGAGAACTAGCCATTTGGACATACAACTGGCTCAAAGGTAGAAGCCAGAGGGTGGTGGTGGAGGGTTGTTTTTCAGATTGTGTCCTGTGACCAGTGGAGTGCTACAAGGATCGGCGCTGTGTCCACTACTTTTTGTAATTTATATAAATGATTTGGATGTGAGTGTAAGAGGTA
>NW_025204063.1:4830-9028 GCF_004010195.1 Chiloscyllium plagiosum
CAGATTACAAAAGAATCTTGATCAGATGGGCCAATGGGCTGAGAAATGGCAGATGGAGGTTAATTCAGATAAATGTGAGGTACTGCATTTTGGGAAAGCAAATCTTAGCAGGACTTATACACTTAATGGGAGGGTCCTAACGAGTGTTGCTGAACAAAGAGACCTTGGAGTGCAAGTTCATAGATCCTAAAAAGTGGAGTCGCAAGTAGATAGGATAGTGAAGAAGGTGTTTGGTATGCTTTCCTTTATTGGTCAGAGTATTGAGTACAGAGATGGAAGGTCATGTTGCGGCTGTAGAGGACATTGGTTCGGCCCCTTTTGGAATATTGCATGCAATTCTGGTCTCCTTCCTATCGGAAAAATAGTGTGAAACGTGAAAAGATTCAGAAACGATTTACAAAGCTGTTCCCATAGTTGGAGGATTTGAGCTATAGGGAGATGCTGAACAGGCTGGGGCTGTTTTCTCTGGAGTTTCTGAGGCTGAAGGGTGAACCTTTTAGATGTTCACAAATTTATGAGGGACATGGATATGATAAGTAGACAAATTCATATCCCTGGGGTGGGGGAGTCCAGATCTAGAGGTCAAAGGTTTAGGGTGACAGGGGAAGATATTAAAGAGAGCTAAGGGGCAACTTTTTTCACACTGAGGGTGGTACCAGTATGGAATGAGCTACCAAAGGAAGTGGTGGAGGCTAGTACAACTGCAACATTTAAAATGTGTCTGGATGGGTATACGAATAGGATGGGTTTGGAGGGATATGCGCTGGGTGCTGGCAGGTGGAACTAGTTTGGGTGGGATATCTGGTCGGCATGTACAGGTTAGACAGAATGTTCAGTTTCCGTGCTGTACATCTCTATGAATCTCTGACGTCCCCTTCCAGCTGACTGTTCCTGAAGCTCTCATTCTGTCTCTCTTTCTCTCTCCCCGTCTCTATCTATTTCAACGCGTCACGTGTGGCATGGATCATCGAGTAGGGCATCAGTCAAAGGACATTAACATGAAGCTACAGTGAGTTATCAAGAAGGCTAGTGGCATTCTGTGATTCATTGCAGTAGGATTTGTACAAAACTAAGTAACAATGTTCTGCTCTCTGTCACATTACCCTGGTTCTCTCTTTAAACCTCTCGCTAATCGCAGAGTTTACTACAATACTGGGACAGGGAAATAAAGTAAATCAACATTTACCTTCCTATGCAAACTGTTGAAATGTGAATTGTTGTCTTTTACGATGTGTCCAATATAATGGGCATTGTTCTGAGTAACTCGTCTCAAACTTGGCCCACTGACATTGCACAGAGAATGTTTCACCCAAAGTCCGCCCCTTTACTCACACCCTGACTTTACCCCTTTTAGTTTCCTCCGAGCAGGTAAGCACCGGGCGTTTGATTCTGGGAGAGGACATTTTGCCTTCCAATCTTCACCTGCAAATCGCACCCATGGGAGATAATCAGAACCTCTGCTTAATTACTGGGCAAGCACCAACGAGGACGATAGACAGACATTTTCTGTTTGCCGAGATGTCTGTCCCTGCATATCTTTCACGCGCTTGCCAATGTAGTATGAATTGAACACGTTTTTTTTCATACTTTTCAGATTTTTTCTGGGTTTTCCCTACGGTATGGTTAAAGGGTGCTGACAAATCTCAAAATGTGGACACTCTGCCTGTTCCTGTTGGTGCTGCTCACAATCCCCATGTCAGATGCGGCTGTACTGGATGGCCATGCCTTGAGTGTCATTGTCAATCGGTAAGTGTCAGTGAAACAGATCTTACCTGACCATCTCTGTAAGCTGGGGGCTGTGCTCAATCTGAGGTCAAATCAGAGCCTGGTTGCGTGGAGCAGGCTGGTAATAAATGGCGAGGACACGGTAGGTATAGGGAGTACACTGCAGCTGTGGGAAATAAGTCTGAACCCATTAACTCGGACTCTCATTACTCCCAGAGGAAAGGACTTCCAGGGACATTATTACCAGATTTCCCGGGGTCATATCTCTAACAGTGAAATCGATAGCACCCGCTGACCCCGAAATAAAGGAGAGAGTGAAATACATCGGAGTGAGCTTTGAAGAGAAAGTCCAAATCCCCCACACAGGCAACATTTTACTGTTTACTCACCTCTTAGTTTCCCTTTGCTTCCTTTGCTATTATTCCCATTTCCTGTCAGTCTGCAAGTCTTTTATTCTGTTTGTGTCTGTATGCCCCAAACATTTTTCTGGTTAACAATTCTCCCAGGATTCTCCCTACCTCCAGCTCCCACTGATTGCACCTATAGCTCTCATTCTCTCTCTCTCTCTTTCTCTCTCCCCGTCTCTATTTATTTCTAACCACCCCGTGTATCATGCGGCATCAAGTAGTGCATCAGTCAAAGTAACTTAAAATGAATTTAGAGCGAATTATCAAGAAGGCTTGTGGCATTCTCTGATTCATTGCAGGAGGATTTGTACAAAAATAAGTAACATTGTTCTGCTCGCTGTCAATTACCCTGATTCTCTCTTTAAACCTCTCACTGATCACAGAATTTACTACAACAATGGGATAAAGATACAAAGTAAATCAACATTGACATTCCCATGCAAGAACTTGAAATGTGAATTGCAGGGTTTCACGTTTTCTTTAATATGATGAGCATTGTTCCAAGTAACTCATCTCAAACTGGGCGCACTGACACTGCAAACAGAATGTTTTACCCAAAGACTGTTCCTTGATTGATATCCTGACTTTACCTCTTTCAGTTTCCGCACAGAAGCTGGGCACCAGGGGACCTATTATAGGAGAAAATACTTCTCCTTCCTCGTGGCTTTTCCTGCTTCCCAGTGCAGAAAGACCAACGGATATGTAGACTTGAACCCCGGCAGACCAATACATCCTTTCATTACCCATGATGTGAACGTATTCTTGAGCTACCCAGGTGGAAATTACCTCGCTGTCTTCCTGAACAGCGGCAGTCGTTGACAAGAAAGGAAATTGCTGAATCCCACCCTAATCAACGGGAACCGCACAGCGGCTCAGCTTTTCCAAACTCTGCTGAATAACAGAACCCAGCACAATAACCAGCCAGTGGGCTGTATCATTCTCTACACTACCTACAGCCCATGTCTAGATCACTGTTTTAGTAACAGGGGGAATTGTGAAATCATCCCTGCCTTGCAAATGTCCCCATTTCTGGACATATGGACTGAACCAGACATTCACAAGTATTTTGTCTTCAGTAAAATATTTGCACATGATGCAAATCAAAGCCGACACCAGGAAATCCGGGAAAAGCTGGCTGCAGTGGAGAATACCGGGTTTCATGTCAGAAGGTGTGATGGAAAAGGTCTATTCATATGTAGAGAATGCTCAGCACCAGAATACTGCATTGAACAGGCGCCAAGAATTGATTTAACATAATAAGGGATCTGGGAATTTCTGTAAAGGGGTGCCGTGCCTGTTCAAATGCATCTATCACATTTCAAATCAGTATAATAATCTGAATTTACCACCTTACACTGATGTCCTTTCTGCTTGTCATTCAATGAATCACACCAGATGTGATCAGAGATAAAAAGTCAAATATCCACTCAATAAATTCATGAAACCCTCACAGTCAAAATCAATTGCATTCACAATGTCTTTTTCCTGTCCATCAACACATCTGCAAATGCAACCCAATCCCCAGGTTTTCAGTGTCAGTCTTATTCTAAGCAGTCTTATTCCTGATGAAGGGCTCCTGCCCGAAACGTCCATTTTCCTGCTCCTTGGATGCTGCGTGACCTGCTGTGCTTTTCCAGCACCACTCTAATCTTGATTCGAATCTCCAGCATCTGCAGTCCTCATTTTCGCCTTATTGAAACCCTGCTGATCACTGCAGACAGATATGCTTGACAACAATACTTGAAAGGGTTCAGAAACCATTTCCAAGGATGTTGCTAGGGTTACAGGATTTGAATCGATAGGGAGAGGCTGAATAGATTGTACTCCATGTGATCTAACCTTGCGAGCCAGCCTACCATGAGGAACCCTGTCGAACTCCTTACGGAAATTAATCTGGTCCCCACCAATCCATCCATTAAAAGACATTTGAATGGGTATATGGATACAAAGGTTTTTTTAACGAATATTGGCCAAATGCTGGAAATGGGGCTAGATTTATTTAGGATACCTGCTAGGCTGTTTCAATGCTGTAAATCTCTATAACTCTCTGACTGTGACTCTAATAC
>NW_025204064.1:0-1493 GCF_004010195.1 Chiloscyllium plagiosum
AGGTCATTCCCAGATACCTGATCCCTGTGACCAATTCCCCATCCCAGTGTCACTGAGTGTTGCTCAGGGTCCAGATGCCACTGTTCCCATTCCAGGGGTTAATCTGAAGACATTAAGTGCCTTCCTTTCAGCTCCCTTCACTGCTCAGAAAGTTTCCCCAGATCCCCCTCCCTCCCTCCCTCGGTGTCCCCGGGTGGGAGACACTGACAGTAAGTACCTGCAGCTCCTTTCCCGGGACCGGGACCGGGACTGCGATCAGGATCAGGGTCAGACACTGACAGGAGACCGAGAAGCTGCTGAGAAACATTTGGTAAAACTCCACGTTGGAGGGAGAGCGGATCGTGTCTCAGATACAGCCCGGAACCAGCCCCGCGGTAATAACCAAGATGGGAGGGGGGGTGTCATTCCCTTTCCCTTCCCTCTCTCTCCCATCTCCGAATCTGGACCCACAGTTTTCCGGGAATCCCCAAGCGGATCAGTATTTTACTCCATCCCCTTCAGGGAAAAAGCAGCTTTGACCCGGCTTTTCCCGACAGAGACTGCACCCAGATTCCTCACTCCCCCCCCCCTCTGCGAGAATGGGATAGCCCAGACTCCGCCCAGACACGTGACAGCAGGCGGGAGATTTAAAACCAAAACAGAACGAGACAGAGGCCGTCAGTCCACGTGTTCATCTATTGGTCTAACCCGGAACAGAGTTATGGAGATGGACCCCACTTGAAACAGACCGTGGGTAAAAACAGTGACTGCAGATGCTGGAGACCAGATTCTGGATCAGTGGTGCTGGAAGAGCACAGCAATTCAGGCAGCATCGGAGGAGCAGCAGCAAAATCGACGTTTCGGGCAAGAGCCCTTCATCAGGAATAAAGGCCATTCGGTCCAACTCGTCCATGCTGACCAGATAATTGTTTAATTTCAAAAACATAGTTTATGCATAAAATTATTTGGATCTCTATACAATTGGTCATACCATTCCTGTGCACACATTACATAGCTTTACATACAGACATAGAAATCTATTTTTCCTATATACAAGTCTGTACAGTTACTATCCAGCTCTTCTGCTGAGGTGTCAGCAGAGCCCAGATGACTGGGTGGGCCTCCTGTTCTTCTTAGTCTGGCAGATATTACACGGTGGTCTTTCCACACCGCGCCTTGGCGGCAGCTGCCCCAAGCTTCAGCGCATACCTCAACACGTAGTCCTGGACCTTGGAATGTGCCAGTCTGCAACACTCAGTTGGGGTCAATTCCTTCAGCTGGAAGATCAACAGGTTTCGGACTGCCCACAGAGCGTCCTTCACCGAGTTGATGATCCTCCAGACACAGTTGATGTTCGTCTCGGTGTGCGTCCCGGGGAACAGACCATACAGCACGGAGTCCCACGTCACGCCGCTGCTCGGGACGAACCTCAACAAACACCACTGCATTCCTCTCCACACTCCTTCTGGGTAGGCACATTCCAGAAGGAGGTGTGTGACAGTCTCGTCCCCCCC
>NW_025204064.1:1969-4047 GCF_004010195.1 Chiloscyllium plagiosum
GTGATGGAGAGCGACCGTAGCTTCCATCTGCCCAGTTTCTGCCTCACTTTGCTGATACGCTCCTCCCAAGACTTGGCGCACGCCCCAGCTCCCCCGAAACCAAATACCCAGCACCTTCAGGTGGTCGGTCCTGACGGTGAAGGGGATCGAGGATTGGTCGGCCCAGTTCCCGAAGAGCATGGCCTCGCTCTTGCCTCGGTTTACCTTGGCCCCCGGGGCCCGTTCGAACTGGTCACAAATGCACATGAGTCTGCGCACGGACAGCGGATCGGAGCAGAAAACGGCGATATCATCCATATACAGGGAGGCCTTAACCTGCAGGCCCCCGCTGCCAGGAATAGTCACCCCTCTTAGGCTCGCATCCTTCCTGATGGACTCGGCAAATGGCTCTATGCAACACACAAACAAAGCAGGAGAGAGAGGGCAGCCCTGCCTGACTCCAGATCTGGCTGGGAAGCTATCTGATTCCCACCCATTGATTGAGACTGCACTGACAATGTTGGTGTAGAGCTGTCTGATCCAATTGCAGATTCCCTCCCCAAAGCCCATTTTGGAGAGAACATCGCTCATATATGTGTGTGATATCCTGTCAAAGGCTTTCTCCCAGTCAAGGCTGATCAGGCAGGTGCCCAACCCTCTGTTCTGCACGTAGGCTTTCGTATCCCTGAGGAGTGCGAGACTCTCAGCGATCTTCCTGCCCGGCACAGCACAGGTTTGGTCAGGGTGATTCACTGATCCCAGAGCAGACCTGACCCAGCTGGCGATGACCTTTGACAGAATTTTGTAATCCGCATTCAACAGTGTGATTGGTCTCCAATTTTTGAATTCCTCCCTCTCCCCCTTCCGCTTGTAGATGAGGGTGATGATGCCTTTCCTCATGGATTCACTCATGGTACCTGCCCGAAGCATACTGACATACACCTCCAGCAGGTCCTGGCCAATCAAGTCCCACAGAGCGGAATAGAGCTCGACCGGTAAGCCGTCGCTTCTGGGAGTTTTATTCTTTTCGAAGGACTCGAGGGCCTTGGTCAGCTCGTCCAGAGATAGCGGCTGGTCCAGCCTCTCCCGTGTTCTGTCGTCTAAGACCTCCGTGATAGAGGACAGGAACGACTGGGAGGCCGCGCTGTGGGTCAGCTTCGCGTCATATCCATCCCCTCAGAGGGATCGTCTTTCCCTGTTTGGGCTGTGCTGCCCTCCTTTGTCCCCATGGTGCTCTGTCTCTTCCTCTGGTAACGACCCTCCTTGCGCCCATCCTCACCATCGGAAGAGCTGCCTGTATCATCGTCGTCTAGGTGTCGCTTCCCCCCTCGCTGGGTGGTCTGATTTTCCCCTTGTGTAGTCACCTGTCAAATGTTGTTTGATTGCTCCCACATTGTGAAAGGTGCTATGTAAACACAAAGTGTTGCTGCTCACTCTCATCCGTCACTTTTCAAACCCCCAACCTGGCACCACCCCCCCATCTCTGACCTCACGGGGTTCAGTTGCCCTCTGACCATCTGCAAACAGTGAGTGTACCCAGAGAGAAGTATGAAGAGTAACGATCTCATCTACCAGGCCAAAGTCGGGACTGTGAGGGAATACTCCCCATGAGCTGGAATGGGGGCAGCTCCAACAGCACTTAAGAAGTTTGACATCATCCAGGACAAAGCTGCCCTCCCTTGATTGGTACCACATCCAAAAACACTTCCTCCACATCTACATCCTCGACCACCGACACTCAGTAGCAGCAGTGTGTTCCATCTACAGGATGCACTGCAGGAACTCAGCAAGGCTCCTTAGACAACACCTTCCAAACCCATAACCACTTCCATCTAGAAGGCTGCAGATAATTGGCAACAGCCCCATCTACAAGTTCCCCTCCAAGTCATTCATCATCCTGACTTGGAAATATATTGCTATTCCTTCAGTGTCACTGGGTCAATATCCTGGAATTCCCTCCCTCAGGGGCATTGTGGGTCTACCCACAGCACATGGACTGCAGCGGTTCAAGGTGGAAGCTCATTACCATCTTCTCAAGGGGGCAACTAGGGACAGGCAATAAATGCTGGGCCCAGCCAGCATTGCCCATGTCCCACAAG
>NW_025204064.1:4967-6372 GCF_004010195.1 Chiloscyllium plagiosum
TAATCCGCATTCAATAGTGAGATTGGTCTCCAATTTCTGAGTTCCTCCCTCTCCCTCTTCCGCTTGTAGATGAGGGTGATGATGCCTTTCCTGATGGATTCACTCATGGTACCTGCCCGAAGCATACTGACATACACCTCCAGCAGGTCCTGGCCAATCAAGTCCCACAGAGCGGAATAGAGCTCGACCGGTAAGCCGTCGCTTCCGGGAGTTTTATTCTTTTCGAAGGACTCGAGGGCCTTGGTCAGCTCGTCCAGAGATAGCGGCTGGTCCAGCCTCTCCCGTGTTCTGTCGTCTAAGACCTCCGTGATAGAGGACAGGAACGACTGGGAGGCCGCGCTGTGGGTCAGCTTCGCGTCATATCCATCCCCTCAGAGGGATTGTCTTTCCCTGTTTGGGCGGTGCTGCCCTCCTTGGTCCCCATGGTGCTCTGTCTCTTCCTCTGGTAACGATCCTCCTTGCGCCCATCCACACCATCGGAAGAGCTGCCTGTATCATCGTCGTGTAGGTGTCGCTTCCCCCCTCGCTGGGTGGTCTGATTTTCCCCTTGTGTAGTCACCTGTCAAATGTTGTTTGATTGCTCCCACATTGTGAAAGGTGCTATGTAAACACAAAGTGTTGCTGCTCACTCTCATCCGTCACTTTTCAAACCCCCAACCTGGCACCACCCCCCCATCTCTGACCTCACGGGGTTCAGTTGCCCTCTGACCATCTGCAAACAGTGAGTGTACCCAGAGAGAAGTATGAAGAGTAACGATCTCATCTACCAGGCCAAAGTCGGGACTGTGAGGGAATACTCCCCATGAGCTGGAATGGGGGCAGCTCCAACAGCACTTAAGAAGTTTGACATCATCCAGGACAAAGCTGCCCTCCCTTGATTGGTACCACATCCAAAAACACTTCCTCCACATCTACATCCTCGACCACCGACACTCAGTAGCAGCAGTGTGTTCCATCTACAGGATGCACTGCAGGAACTCAGCAAGGCTCCTTAGACAGCACCTTCCAAACCCATAACCACTTCCATCTAGAAGGCTGCAGATAAATGGCAACAGCCCCATCTACAAGTTCCCCTCCAAGTCATTCATCATCCTGACTTGGAAATATATTGCTATTCCTTCAGTGTCACTGGGTCAATATCCTGGAATTCCCTCCCTCAGGGGCATTGTGGGTCTACCCACAGCACATGCTCTGCAGCGGTTCAAGGTGGAAGCTCATTACCATCTTCTCAAGGGGGCAACTCGGGACAGGCAATAAATGCTGGGCCCAGCCAGCATTGCCCATGCCCTTTGAGAGAGGTGACCTGTTCAGGTGAAGCACGGAGCCTTGTACCAACAGCACCTGATCATCAGGATGGAACAGCTGGAGAACAAAACCTTCTGGGGAACGGGACTGTCCAGCACTG
>NW_025204064.1:7176-9029 GCF_004010195.1 Chiloscyllium plagiosum
TACATAGGAGCAGGAGTCGGCCAATTAAGTTGTTTGAGCCTGGTCTGCCATTCTCGATCCTGGCTGATCATCTACTTCAAAAGAACAAAACAACAAAAGAAAAGTACAGCACAGGAACAGGCCCTTCGGCCCTCCAATCCTGCTTTCACTAAACTAACAAACAAACCTTCTGCCCTTATTCAGTCTGTATCCCTCAATTCCCTCCATATTCCTGTAATCGTCTGGATGCCTCTTCAATGTCACCAATGTGCCTGCTTCCACCACCTCCCCTGGCAGTGTGTTCCAGGCTCCTACCACTGTGTGAAAACCTTCCCGCGCACATCTCCTTAAACCTCCTCCTCTCACCTTGAACCTGTGCCCCTTGTAATTGAAACTTCAACCCTGGGAAAAAGCCTCTGACTATCCACCCGATCCATGCCCCTCATAATTCTGTAGACCTCTGTCAGGTCTCCTCTCAGCCGCTGTCTTCCCAGTGAAAACAACCCTAGTCTTTTTAACTTTTCTTTGTAGCCAATGCCCTCGAGATCTGGCAACATCCTGGTGAACCTTCTCTGTGCTCTCTCCATGTCCTTCTGGTAGCATGGCAACCAAATCTCATGACCATATTCCTGCCCCTTCCCCATATCTCTCGCTGTGACCAGTGACTAGAAATGTGCCCCCTCTCCCCAGCCCACTGCCCTGTTCTACATTTCTGTCTCATCCTCCCCCTCGTTTCTCCCTCCCTTTCTGGAATATTCCTGCAGTTTCAGAACACAAACACACTTTCCTCTTCCTAGCATTCCAGAAAACTCTGATATTCCCAAAACGATTTCTCCAAACCTTTCCCTGACTTCTGCCCCAGTTTCTGTTTCTGCTTCCCACCAGATCTTTCCCTCCTCTGGTGAGTCTGGGAGATCCCACCTTTTATTTCCCTTCAAGCTCTTCATTCACGTTGTTCCCTTCTCCCCATGAAGTTTAGATATTGAGTTGTCGGCTCCCCACCTAAAGGGCCTGTCTCCTTTCCATGTCCCTCAGCCCTGTGTGGGGCTTCTCCTTCTCTCTCCAGCCCTTTCCTGGCCCCTGGCCCACGGTGACTCTCTCTCATTCGGGGATTCGGGGTTACCGGCCGTGTGCAGGGTTAGTCCAGCCTCACCGACCCAACCGCTGTCCCTCCCCCTGCATTCCCCTTTCTCTTGTTGGAGACATGGAGCAGCTCTGAGCCGGAGTGGAGTGGAGTGGAGGCAGGGAGCGGCTGTGAGCCGGGGGCGGGCTGCAGGGGTGCCTTATATCGGAAAGTAATGCAACTTGCCTTTTTAATCGCTCTGTCACACCTCCCGCTATGGTCCAGTCCCGTTTATTCACAGAAATTGGCAAGTCCCAGAGAGACTGAACCGCATGGAGACAGACCATTAGACATTGAGCCGCACTTCCCTCTCGGTGTGTAACTTTTTAATAAAAGTTGTACGATTTACTTATGAAAGAAGTGAAACTAACAAAGTCATTCTAACAGATGAGAGATTTAACACACAATCCAGGTCTTTTTCAATATATCATTTCAGTTACATCACACTGTAAACTTTTAATATAAATTCTGTCTTACAATCGTGTCCACCAGAAAGAGTTGGATAGAGCTCTCAAGGATAGTGGAATCAAGGACTATGGGGATAAGGCAGGAACAGGATACTGATTTGAGGATGATCAGCCATGATCATAATGAATGGTAGTGCAGGCTCGAAGGGCAGAATGGCCTACTCCTGCACCTATTGTCTATTGTCTATCCACCTGATGAGGGAGCAGCGCTCCCAAAGCTAGTGCTTTTAATGAAACCGGTTGGTCTATAACCTGGAGTTGGGTGATTTTGAACTTTGTGGTTC
>NW_025204065.1:0-3174 GCF_004010195.1 Chiloscyllium plagiosum
AACACATTTTCAGCTCTGCTTTTAATCGTAACCCAAACAGTTTCATTTCTGCTGCCCTTTCTTTCTCTGTTGCCTCTAACGCAAGCTGTCTCATTTGCAATTGAATCCTTGCCATCTCAATAGACTCTGATGGTTTCTCTGGCAAGTCTAAATGTGAGCTCCTGCTGTAATTATCTCTCCTTTCCTCACAGAAGCAGGCAGTTACAATTCCAGCTTCTCTGCTAATTCCTGCTGTTTGGTCTTATTCATTTACTGCAAAACTTACAAAGTCACCGCATCGATTTCCAGAAAACCTTTTTTTTAAATAGGTGTTTTTATTGAAGAAAAAGGACATTTTTTAACATTGTTTTACGAACTTACAAAATAACACAAACAAATATAAACACTAATGTACAATTAAATATTAAATAAATAATAAACAAAACACAACAAACAAAAGAGGAAAAAGGAGACTCAACTAAGTACTAATCTAACCTACAAAAGCCAAAGCATATAATAAAATATCTTATATTGCTCAAAAAAAACACAGTAATTAAATAATGAAGTACATGCTCAGACCGAATTAACGTCCAGTCATAATAAAACCCATATTTATACGGGATTCCTCCCCCCTGTGGGCCCCCGGACCAGCCAGAACCACTACCACAACTAGATAAAAGCCCTGGACAGTGTGGCCAAAATATCTGTGTCGATATAGTTCAGGAAGGGCTGCCATATTTTATAGAATAATTCCATTTTTTGGTGCACCATATTTGTGAGGAAGTCAAGGGGGATATACTCCATGATAAACCTGTGCCAGTTCGGAAATCCTGGAGGCCCTCAGCTACCCAGTTTACTAAGATATTTTCCCTTGCACAAAAGGAGAGAATGGAAAATAATTTCCTCCCGTGCACATCCAGGGAGGGCAGGTTCGAAAGCCCAGGAGAAGAGACACTGGATCTACTCCAATTTCCCCTCCCAAGACTTCTGTCAGCGCATTTGCTACTCTGGTCCAGTATTTGCGGATCTTATGACATGTCCATAAGCAATGTGTGAAAGTGCCCACTTCAAATTTTACATTTAGGACACATTGGGGATGCTCCTGCCTTAAATTTTGCCAGTCGTTCCGGTGCTATATGAGCCCTGTGGAGTATCTTTAATTGAATAGCTTGGGTTCTATTACAAATGGAGATGTTTCTGGCATTTTCCCAGATGTCCTCCCACATTTCTGAATGGATTTCCAACCCCAATTCCTGATTCCATGTTTTAAACAATTGTTCCATTTCTTTCGATACTTTGTTCTGTAATGTGTGATAAAGCGTGCTGACCGAGGGTGGACCCATTGGCCATAGCACTCTTCTTTCCCTAAGAGCTATCTAATAATGTGGTCTTCTTCTGTATATCGTCTCGAATTTGGAAATATCGAAAAAGGTCTCCATTAGTCAGTCCAAATTTATGGTGCAGCTGTTCAAAAGACATCATAACCTCCCCATCGAACAGATCCTCTAAGCAAGAACTACCCCGAGACCTCCAGGTTTTAAATGTAGCGTCTGTGTAGCCTGGTTGGAAATCCCATGCTCCCACGATAGGAGTATTAAAGAGGTTTTTTGTGAATTACCCTTGTCTTGCCACATTATCTTCCAAGCTTTAATTGTGTTTAATACAATAGGGTTTTTACAATGGTCCATAATAACTTTCATTTTATCTAAAAATAAGAGATTAATGAGGGGACACTTTGCTTGAGAAGCCACAATGTCCATCCAGATTTATTGCGGGTCAGATGAGACCCAGTCGGCTACGTAGCTTAATAGAGAACTCAGCTGGTACTTCCGAAAGTCTGGAAAATCCAGCCCTCCCCTTGCTTGTGGGAGCTGCAGCTTCTTGAATTTAATAAGGGGCCGTCTATGATTCCAAATGAAAGAACCAAGCCAACCGTATAGTTTACACAATGCCGGCCTCTGCAACATCACAGGGAGCATTCTCATAGGGTATAGGAGACAAGGCAAAATATTCATTTTAATTAGAGCTATTCTGCCTAACCAAGATATTGGGAGATCCCCCCCAGTGTTGAAGGTCCTGCCTTATCCTCTCTAATAGGTGCACAAAATTAGCTTTATACAGCTGAGCAAATACTGGGGTGATAAAAATCCCTCAATATAAAAAACCCTCCAGAGACCACAGTAAGGGAAAGCAAGACCCGGCCGATAAATGGACAGACTAGCGAGACCCCCCATTGGCATGGCCGCTGGTGCTGTGCAATTGATTTTATAACCTGAGGACACACTGAATAAATTGATTACCTGGATTAAGCAGGGCACGGATATCAAAGGATTACTAAGGAAAAGGAGAACATCATCTGAATAAAGGGTAATTTTATGTTTACTCGAACCAACCCTCAGAGCCATTATATTAGAATCGGCCCGTATCGCTTCCATTAGTGGCTCAATTATTAGCGTGAATAATAACGGTAAGAGAGGACATCCCTAACGACAGCCCCTGCCAACACTATCTGAGCCTAAACCATTAGTAATCACGGCTGCTTTGGGGTCATTGTACAATATTGAGACCCATTTAGCGAATACCTTTCCAACATCGAGTTTTTCCAGTGTGTAAAATAGATATGACCATTCAACCCGATCGAATGCCTCCTCCACATCTAACGAGACTACTATTCTGGTATTCTCTCCTGGTGACAGACTTGGATCACATTTAAAACCTTTCTAATATTAGTAGATGATCTACGGCCCTTGATAAACCCCGTCTGGTCCTCTTTTATGATATATGGTAAGACCCTCTCCAGCCTTAATGCTAATGTCTTAGAAAGAATTTTAAAATCTACATTTAGCAAAGATATTGGTCTGTATGATGCGCAATCTTTTGGGGCCTTTCCTTTTTTAAGAATGAGAGAGATATTTCCTTCACTCATCGAGGGTGGGATGCAGCCCTGACTATAGGAATAATTGAGGTAAAAACAATGACTGCAGATGCTGGAAACCAGATTCTGGATCAATGGTGCTGGAAGAGCACAGCAATTCAGGCAGCATCTGAGGGGCTTCAGCAAAATCGACGTTTCGGACAAAAGGCCTTCATCAGGAATAAAGGCAGAGAGCCTGAAGCATGGAGAGATAAGCTAGAGGAGGGTGGGGGTGGGGAGAGAGTAGCATAGAGTACAATAGGTCAGTGGGGGAGGAGATA
>NW_025204065.1:6658-9029 GCF_004010195.1 Chiloscyllium plagiosum
TCCTCCACCTCCCCCTCCATCCCCTCCCCCTCGCCCCAGTGACATGTCCATCCTGGGCCTCCTCCACTGTCAGAGTGTGAGGCCAAACAGAAACTGCAGGAACACCAGCTGATGTTTCCCCTGGGAGGCTTATAGCCCACATGGCCTCAATGTGGACTTCACCAACTTCACTTCCTCCGTCAGCCTTATCCCATGTCTAGCTCCACCTGTCCTACTCACCTCCCTGGCCTGTCCTAACCTGTCCATCTTCCTACTCACCCTTCCTACTGACCAATCACAATAACCCCAGAACTGCATCCCCCATCACCATTCCACTTACCCTTCTCCAGCCACAACCTCCCTCCCTTTTTTAATATCCGTGCTCCCCTCCCCCTCCCCCTCGCAGTCCTGAAACCTGCTTCCCAGATGCTGCCTGACTCTGTGTTTTCCCAGCTCCATATCTATTGGCTCTGTAGTTCCTTGTGGCCTTGGGCAGTGCAGTTCCTCTACCACGCTGTGATGCATCCAGATAGGATGCTCTCTCTGGTGCATCTATTAAAATTACTAAGAGTCTTGAAGGACATGTGGAATGTCCTGAGGAAATAGAGATGTTGTTGGGCTTTGTGGACCGTCATGTTGATGTGGGTGTACCAGGGCAGATTGTTGGTGAACTTGATGCTCTTGGCCATCTCCACCACAGCCCCATTGAGGCAGACAGGGGTGGGTCCTCCACTCTGCTTCCTCAGGATAATGACGAGCTCCTTCATTTTGCTAACATTGAGGGAGACATTGTTGTCTTTATACCTGACCACTGAGCTCTCAATCTTGTAGCTGTCTCACTGTTGTTTGAGATCCAATGTACAATGGTGGTGTCATCAGAAAATTTGTAAATTTGTAAGGAGACCTTTCTTCAGCCAGAGAGCGGTGGGACTGTGAAATTCATTGCCATGGAGCACAGTGGAGGCCGGGACGTTAAATATCTTCAAGGCAGAGATTGATAAATTCTTGATCTCGCAAGGAATTAAGGGATGCAGGGAGAGTGAGGGTAAGTGGAGTTGAAATGCCCCTCAGCCATGATTGAGTGGTGGAGTGGGTTCAATGGGCCGAGTGTCCTTACTTCCTCTCCTATGTCTTATGGTCTTAAAGTGAGAGGGCATTGGTTTAAGGTGAGAGGGGCAGAATGTGTACACTCCTCGCTGTGTGGCCAAATTTCATCCTAACTCCATCTTCGCTCACAACATCACCACTGTAACCGGCTCCCAGACAACGATGAGTCAGAATAAAGGAAGGAGATAGACAGCCTGGGTGAGGTGATGCAATGAGGACAACCTCTCTCTCTCAACATCAGCAAAACTAACAAATTGATTATTGACTTCAGGAAGGAGGGGGAGAATACACCCCCCCATCTATATCAGCAGAGCAGGGGTTGAGAGGATGGAGAGCTTCAAGTTCCTCGGAGTGACAATAACCGACCACCCGTCCTAGATGTGACGGTAACGAAGATACAACAATGCCTCTTCTTCCTCAGGCAGCTCAGGATATTCAGCATGTCCATAAGGACCCTCACCAACTTCTACAGATACACCATTGAGAGCAGACTGTCCGGGTGTATAACGGCCTGATACGGTAACAGCTCTGCCCAGGACTGTAAGAAACTACAGAAGGTTGTGTGCACAGCCCAGACCATCACGGTATCCACCCTCCCATCCATGGACACCGTTTACACAACTCACTGCCACGGAGAGGCTGCCAACATCATCCAAGCCCCCTCCCACCCCGGTAATGATCTCCTACAATCTCTTCCATCAGGCAGAAGATACAGAAGCTTGAACACATTCACCAACAGGTTCAGGAACAGCTTCTTCCTGGCTGTTATTACACTGATGGATGGGCCTTCTCAGATTCCACATTTAAGGTTGATCTCTCTGTTCGTGCACCTTGTTTGCAGCCACAATGTTGTATTCCACTCTGTTTTATCACCCGGTGAGCTTTGTATGGTAGAATGTGTCGATACGATGTGGAAAACAACACTTTGCACTGTATCTAGGTACATGTGATCATAATAAATGAAACCAAACCAAATAAAAATGTCCTGAGAGGCACCTTTCTCACACTGTGTGGTGCATGGGACAAGCAGCCGAGGGAATTGTAAAGGCAAGGATAATTAGAACATTTAAAAACGTCTGAAGGGAGACACGAATAGGAAAGGTTTCGAGGGATATGGGCCAAATGCTGGCAAATGGGACAAGATTAATTTAGGACACAAGAATGAGTTATGTTGAATACATTTTTGCATGCTGTACGAGTATAAAGGCAGTAAGAGGGAAATCAGGAGGGCAAAAAGGGACATGAGAAAAGGTTGGCAAATAAAATTAAGGAGAATCCAAAGGGT
>NW_025204066.1:0-7684 GCF_004010195.1 Chiloscyllium plagiosum
AGTTGGGGGTCGTCGTGCTGATGTTGGTGAGGCCTCATCTGGAGTACTCTGTGCAATTCTCGTCGTCCTGTTATTCGAATAATAAAGGCCCTTCGCCCCACGGAGCATTCATCTTATTCGCAGATCAATGTACCTTCCATTCACTGCCATCCCCGTGCTTGACTAGCCGCTTCTTAAATGGCCCTAACACACCCATCACTCTCTGTGTAAAACACTTCCACTGGCATCTCCCCTAAACCTTCCTCTGATCACCTTAAACTTACGCCCCTCTCGTGACAGCCATTTCTGCCCTGGGGAAAGGTCTCTGGCTCTCTCCTCTATCTCTGCCTCTCATTACCTCGTACACCTCTAACAAGCCCTCCAATCCAGGCAGCATTCTGGTAAATCTCCTCTTCACGCTCGAGACCCGGGTTCAATTCCCGCCTCAGGCGACTGTCTGTGTGGAGTTTGCACATTCTCCCCGTGTCTGCGTGGGTTTCCTCCGGGTGCTCCGGTTTCCTCTCACAGCCCAAAGATGTGCAGGTCAGGTGAATTGGCCATACTAAATTGCCCGTAGTGTTAGGTAAGGGGTAAATGTAGGTGTATGGGTGGGTTGTGCTTCGGCGGGTCGGTGTGGACTTGTTGGGCCGTAGGGCCTGTTTCCACACTGTAAGTAACCTAATCTAATCTTCACCCTCTCTAAAGCGTCGACATCCTTCCTATAAATGAGGTGACCAGAACTGAGCACAAGTGCGGTCTGACCAGGGTTTGACAGAGCTGCAGCGGAACCTCATGGCTCCTAAACTCAATCCCCCTGTTAATGAAAGCCAAAACTCCAAACGCCACCTTCACAACCCAATCGACTTGGGTGGCACCTTTGAGGGATCGATGGACGTGGACCCCAAGATCCTGCTGTTCCTGCCTTTAATGCCAAGAATCCTGCCTTTAACCCTGTACTCAGCATTTTGTCCGGGGGAGATCGTGCCTTACCAAGTTGTTAGAGTTCTTCGAGGAAGTGACCAAGTTGTTAGAAGAAGGAAGGGCTGTTGATGTCATATACATGGACTTTAAGGTGTTTGATAAGGTTCCCATGGTAGACTAATGGAGAAAGTGAAGTCACATGGTGTGCAGCATGTTCTAGTAGGTGGATGAAGAACTGGTTGAGCAACAGGAGACAGTAGTAGTTGAAGGGAGTTTCTCAAAATGGAGAAAGGTGACCAGTGGTGTTCCACAGGGGTCAGTGTTGGGGTCACCGTTGTTTGTAATATACATAAATGATCTAGAAGAGGGTACCGTTGGTATGATCAGTAAGTTTGCAGATGACACGAAGATTGGTGGAGTAGCAGAAAGCATAAGGGACTGTCAGGGAATACAGGAGAATATAGACAGGCAGGAGAGTTGGGCGGAAAAGTGGCAGATGGCTTTCAATCCAGACAAATGTGAGGTGATGCATTTAGGCAGGTCTAATTCTAGAACAAAATTATACAATGAATGGAAGAGCCTTTGGAAAAGTTGAGGGGCAGAGAGATCTGGGAGTGCAGGTCCATTGTAGCCTGAAGGCTGCTGCACAGGTGGATAGAGTGGTCCAGAAGGCATATAGTATGCTTGCCTTCATTGAACCGGATGTTGAGTAGAAGAGCTAGCAAGTCATGTTAAAATTGTACAAGACATTGGTTCGGCCGCATTTAGAATACTGTGTACAGTTCTGGACGCCACATTCCCAAAAGGATGTGGACGCTTTGGAGAGGGTGCAGAGGAGGGTTACGAGGATGTTGCCTGGTATGGAAGGTGCTAGCTATGAAGAGAGGTTGAGCAGGTTAGGTTTATTTTCACTAGAAAACAAAAGGAAATTGAGGTTTACAAAATCATGAAGGGTATCGACATGGTGGATAGAGACAAGCTATTTCCCAAGGTGAATGATTCAATAATGAGAGGTCATGCTTTCAAGGTGAGAGGTGGAAAGTTAAGGGGGATACACGTGGCACCCTCACCCTCACACAGAGGGTGGTGGGCGTTTCGAACGTGTTGCCAACAGAGGTGGTAGAGGCAGGCACGGTAGATTCATTTAAGATGCATCTGGACAGATGCACGAGTGGGATACAAATACCTAGGAGTTGACCGACAGGTTTAGACAGTAGATTTGGATCGGCTCAGGCTCGGAGGGCCGTAGGGCCTGTTCCTGGGCTGTAAATTTTCTTCGTTCGTTGCCTCTTATTCAAATTCAACCTTCCACAATGCCTCGCATTTATCCAGGTTGAACTCCATCTGCCACCTCTCAGCCCAGCTCTGCATCCTGACTATGTCATGTTGGAGCCTACAACAGCCCTCGACGTTATCTACAACACCACCGACCTTTGTGTCATCGGCAAACATACTAGTCCACCCACTTCTTCATCCAAGTCATTTATAAAAACTACAAAGAGCCTACCATGGGGAGCCTTACTGAAGTCCATATACACCACATCCACCGCTCGACCGTCGTCAACTTGTCTCGTCACCTCCTCGAAGAACACAGTCAGGCTTCTGAGGCATGACCTGCCCCTCACAAAGCCATGCTGACTATCTCTAATCACACTGTTTTTCCAAATAGTCATAAATCCTACCTCTCCCCATCCTTTCCCGTATCTTGCTTACCACAGACGCAAGACCGACTGGTCTGTGATTCCCAGGGACTTCCCTATTCCCTTTCTCCAAGAGAGGAACAGCACTCGCCTCCCTCCCCTCATCCGGTTCTACCCCCGCGGAGAGTGAGGCTGCAGAGATCATCGCCAGAGGCGCAGCAATCTCATTCCTCGCTTCCCCTCGTAACCTTTTGGATATATTTGGTCTGAGCCTGAGGACGTATCCATCTTGATGCTTCCCAGGATTTCCAGCGCATCCACCTGATATCCATCTGTTCAAGCCTATTAACCTGACCCACGGTGTTCTGACTGTCAACAAAGTCCCTCTCGCCAGTGAATATTGAAGCAAAAAAACACTTAGAGCCTCCCCTACCTCTTCAGACCCCAGGCACACGTTCCCTCCCCTCTCCCTGATCGGCCGTACCCTCTCTCTGATCATTCTCTCATTCCTCACACAAATGTAGAACGTCTTGGGGTTTTTCCCCTAACCCTTCCTGCCAAGGCTTTTTCCGCCCCCCACTCTCCTCAGTCCATTTGTGAGTTAGCCACCCTGTAATCCTCTAAAGCTGCGCCAGATCCTTGCTTCCTCAACCTGAAGTAAGCTTCCTCCTTCCTCTTGACAAGAAACTCCCCTGCTCCTGTCACCTCAGGCCCCTTCACCTTTCCGTTCCTCAATGGGACCAAGTTATCCAACACTCGCAACAAGCGCTAGAGCATAGAACATTCCAGTGCAGTACAGGCCCTTCAGCCCTCCATGTTGTACTGACCTGTGAAACCAATTTAAAGCCCATCTAACCTACGCTATTCTGTTCTTGTCCATATGTCTATCCAATGCCCTTAAAGTTGGCGAGTCTACTACTGTTACAGGCAGGGTGCTCCACATCCTTACTACTGAGTAAAGAAACTACCTCTGACGTCTGTCCTATATCTATCAGCCCTCGGTTTAAAGCGATGTCCCCTCGTGCTAGCCATCACCATCCGAGGAAAAAGGCGCTCACTGTCCAACCTATCTAACTCTCTGATTATCTTATTGGTGTCAATTAAGTCACCTCTCAACCTTTCCTCGTAAGTCCTTCCCTCCATACCAGGCAACATTCGAGTAAATCTCCTCTGCACCCTTTCCTAAGCTTCCGCGTCCTCCCTATAATGCGGTGACCAGAACTATTTACAATTCTCCAAGTGCGGCCGCTCCAGAGGTTTGTACAGCTGCAGCGTGACCTCACTGTTCTGAAATTCAATCCCCCTCCCAATAAAAGCTAACCACCTGATGAAGGAGCGTCGCTCCGAAAGCTAGTGCTTCCAAATAAACCTGTTGCACTATAGCCTGGTGTTGTGTGATTTTTCAACTTAACACACCGTATGCCTTCTTCACGACCCTGTCAACGTGGGTGGCAAGTTTCAAGGATCTATGAAGCTGGACACCGAGATCCCTCTGCTCATCTACCTTACCGAGAATCTTATGAGCCCAGTAATCTGCATTCCTGTTACTCCTTCCAAAGTGAATCACCTCACACTTATCCACATTCAACTTCATTTACGACCTCTCAGCCCAGCTCTGCAGCGTATCAGTGTCTCTCTCTAACCTACGACATCCTTCGTCACTATCCACAACTCTACTGACCTTAGTGTCAGCTACAAATTTACTAACCCCAACCTTCTCTCCCTCATCCAGGTCACTTATAAAAATGACAAACAGCAGTGGATCCAAAACAGTTCCTTGCGGAACACCATTAGTAACTGAACTCCAGGATGAACATTTCCCATCAACCACCACCCTCTGTCGTCTTTCAGCTCGCCAATTTCTGATCCAAACCGCTAAAGCGCCCTCATCTGTATTTTGTACAATAGCCTACTGTGGGGAACCTTATCAAAAGGCCTTACTGAAATCCATATACACCACATCGACCGCTTTACCCTCATCCACCTGTTTGGTCACCTTCTCGAAGAACTCACTAAAGTTTGTGAGGCATGACCTACCCTTCATAAAACCGTGCTGACTACCCCTAATCAACTTATTCCTTTCGAGATGATTATAAATGCTATCTCTTATAACCCTTTCCAATACTTTACCCGCAATCGAAGGAAGGCTCACTGGTCTATAATTACCAGGGTTGTCTCTACTCCCCTTGAACAAGGGGACAGCATTTGCTATCCTCCAGTCTTCTGGCACTATCCCTGTAGACAATGACGACATAAAGATCAAAGCCAAAGGCTGGGCAATCTCCTCCCTGGCTTCCTGGAGAATCCGAGAATAAATCCCATCTGTCCCTGGGGACACTTTCCAGAATTGAGGTTCCTTGTGAACCTCAATCCCATCTCTGTCTCTCAGTATTCTCCTCGACAACACTGTCTTTTTCCAGTGTGAATACTGACGAAAAGTATTCATCTAGCACTTCCCCTGTCTCGTCTGACTCCACACACACAACTTCCCACTACTGTCCTTGATTGGCCCTGATCTTACTCTCGTCATTATTTTATTCCTGATGTACCTAGAGAAAGCCTTAGGGATTTCCTTGATCCTATCTGCCAACAACGTCTCACGTTCCCCCCTCCTGGCTCTTCTTAGCTCTCTCTTTAGGTCTTTCCTGGCTAACGTGTAACTCTCCAGCGCCCGAACTGAGCTATCACATCTCATCCTAACATAATCCTCCTCCTTCCTCTTGACAAGAGATTTACCTTCCTTAGATGTCTCATCTTTACATAATCCTCCTCCTTCCTCTTGACAAGAGATTTACCTTCCTTAGTACACCACAGCTCCCACGCTCAACCACTTCCTGCCTGACGGGTACATACTTTCCAAGGACACACAGTAGCTGTTCCTTGAATAAGCTCCACATTTCAGTTGTGCCCATCCCCTGCAGTTTCCTTCTCCAACCTAAACCTTGCCTAATCACATCGTCATTGTGTTTCCCCCAGCTATAGCTCTTGCCCTGTGGTATATACCTATCCCTTTCCATCGCTAAAATAACCGTACCGAATTGTGGCCACCTACCTCGAAATCTAACGCCTGGCCAGGTTCATGCCCCAGTACCAAATCCAATGTGGTCTCACCCCTGTCTACATACTGTGTCAGGAAACCCTCCTGCACACACCGACCAAAAACCGACCCATCTATAGAACTCGTACTATCGTGTACCCAGTCAATATTTGGAAAGTTGAAGTCCCCCATGACAACTACCCTGTCTCTCTCACTCCTATCGAGAATCATCCTTTCCTCTACATCACTGGAACTATTCGGAGGCCTACAGAAAACTCCCAACAGAGTGCCCTCTCCTTTCCTGTTTCTAACTTCAGCCCATACTACCTCAGTTGACGAGTCCCCAAACATCCTTTCTGCAAATGTAATACTGTCCTTGACCAACAATGCCACACCTCCCCCTTCTTTTACCACCTCCTCTATTCTTAATGGAACATCTAAATCCCGGCACCTGCAACAACCATTCCTCTCCCTGCTCTATCCGTGTCTCCGAAGTGGCTATAACATCGCAGTCCCAGGTACCAACCCATGCTGCAAGTTCACCCACCTTATTCCGAATGCTCCTCGCGTTGAAATCGACACACTTCAAACCACTTTCCTGCTTGCCGGTACGCTCTTGGCGACCTTGAAACCTGATCCAAGGCCCCCCCTCCTGCACCGTCCCGATACACACACACACACACACGTGTTCAACTCCTCTGTCTCCCGATTCCTCGCCTCGCTAGTACGTGGCAACAAACCAGAAATAGCAACTCTGTTTTTTTCTAGCTCTAAGCTTCCCCCCACCCCAGCAGCTCCCTGAATTTCTGCCTTAGATCCCCATCTCTCTTCCAACCTATGTCATTGGTGCCCATGTGGACCACAACTTGGGGCTGCTCCCCCCTCCCCTTCAAGGATCCCGAAAACATGATCAGAGACATTACAAATCCCAGAGGCCGCACACCAACCGTGAGTCTCTCTCTCCTTCAACAGCCTCCGCATTCCTGTTGCGCATTCCCTACAGAAGTTGTTTCCAATTTACGCTCCAAAGTTCTCTAATCGCAGTATAATTCCCCCCCCCCCCCCCAATTAAATTCTGTCTGTTCCCATCCCTCTCCATGGCTATGGGAAAGGTGAGGCAAATGCTCTCCCATCGAGAGATCTGGCACCTGACCTGGCTCCTTACCCAGCACCAAATCCTTCTTCATTTACAGAAGAATCCATAGACTGAACAAACTTCTTTCTAGCCATTTCGGAAATTAAAGGAAAAAAACCAGTACCTGCAACAAATCCGCAGCCTCCAGCAACGGACCTCCCTCCGGATCCTCCGCTCCACGCTTGCAGCCATGCGCCGGTACCTACACTCCCTACTCTCCAGCATCTGCAGACCTCACTTTCTCCCAGCACCAAATCCAACATGGCCTCCCCACCCCAGTCGGCCAACCTACCTACCTACATATCAAAGGCAGGAATCCCTCCTGGACAAACCTGCTTCATCCACACCATCTGCCCAAGGGAGGTTCTAAATCAATACTAGGGGAGTGGAAGTCACCCACAACAACAATTCTGTTACACTAGCCCCTTTTCAAGATCTGCTGTCCAATCTGTTCTACTATCTCTCTGCTGCTGCTGTTGGGGGGGGGGTCTATAGAAAACACCCAATAAAGTGACTGCTACTTTCCTGTTACTGACATCCCCCACAAACCCTCCTCAACAACTTCCCTTTTCTGCGCTTTCTAATTAACAATGGTAATCCCCCCCCTCCTCTTTTACCCCCCTCACTGTGCTTTTTAAAAAAGTTCTAAACCCCTGGAACATCCAGCAACCATTCCTGCCCCCTGTGAAATCTCCGTTATGGCCACAACATCGTAGTCCCAAGTACTGATCCATGCTCTAAGTTCACCCCTCTTATCCCTGACACTCCTTGCATTGAAACAGACACACCTTAACCCCAGATTCTGGCTCAGTGGTGCTGGAAGAGCACGGCAGTTCAGGCAGCATCCGAGGAGCAGCGAAATCGACGTTTCGGGCAAAAGCCCTTCCTCAGGAATAAAGGCAGAGAGCCTGGAGCGTGGAGAGATAAGCTAGAGGAGGGTGGGGGTGGGGAGAAAGTAGCAATGGGTGGGTG
>NW_025204066.1:8017-9032 GCF_004010195.1 Chiloscyllium plagiosum
ATGTTGCAACTGTACCAGCCTCCACCACATCCTCTGGCAGCTCATTCCACACACGTACCACCCTCTGGGGGGGAAAAAGTTGCCCCTTAGGTCTCTTTTATATCTTTCCCCTCTCACCCTAAACCTATGCCCCTCTCGTTCTGGACTCCCTGACCCCAGGGAAAAGACTTTGCCTATTTACCCTCTCCACGCCCCCTCATAATTTGGTAAACCTCTAGAAGGTCACCCCCTCAGCCTCCGTCGCTCCATCTCCCCCTCGCCAAACCAGTTTCAACCCTCCCGACGCGCTCGAGTGAATCTCCCGCCCGGGACTTCGGTGGCACCTCCAGTTAAAGTGCAGCCAGTCCTTCACGTGCAGGTCCCACCTTACCCAGAAAGTACCCCAGTGATCTCTGTAGGGGAAGCCCTCCCTCCTGCCCCAGGCCTGTCGCCAAGTGCTGACCTGCGCCCGCTCCCTGTTCCTCACCTCACTAGCACGTGGCGCCAGCAGTCATCCTGAGGTTATTTGTAGCTTACCCCCCCGAGATCACCGTTACAGGTCGCCTTCCCTTCTCCCGGCTAAGTCATTGGTGCCCATGGGCACAGCGACGCCTGGCTGCTCACCCTGCCCCTTCAGAATCTCGGAGGGGGGGGGACATCCCGGACCCTGGCACCTGGGAGGCAACATACCTTTTGGGTTTCCCCTGCTCGTGATCCTGGAGGCTCCTGCCCGTTCCTCCGAATGTGTCTTCCACCACCAGGGCTTTCCCGTTCTCCTCCCTTTCTCTGTCGGAGCCTCAGAGCCAGAGACCCTGTCACCCTGCCCCTTCAGAATCTCGGAGGGGGGGCATCCCGGACCCTGGCACCTGGGAGGCAACATACCTTTTGGGTTTCCCCCGCTCGTGATCCTGGAGGCTCCTGCCCGTTCCTCTGAATGTGTCTTCCACCACCAGGGCTTTCCCGTTCTCCTCCCTTTCTCTTTCGGAGCCTCAGAGCCAGAGACCCTGGCCTTTTCCCCCTAATTGTTTCCCTCCCC
>NW_025204067.1:0-1027 GCF_004010195.1 Chiloscyllium plagiosum
TGTCAACACAGTGTGTGAATAACCCTTGGCCAATACTGTGTGTGAATAATCCTTTGAATTGTGAATGGCAAATACACTGTATGAATAATCCTGTGGCCTGAGGATGGTAAATACTGTGCCCTGTGAATGGTCAATACTGTGTGGGAATAATCTGTGATTTGTGCATGGTCAGTACTGTTGTGAATAATCTTTTGGCCGGAGGCTGGTTAATACAGTGTGTGAATAATCTTGTGGTCTGATGATGGTCAATGCTGAATAATCCTGTGCCCTGAGGATGTTCAATATTGTGTGTGAATAAACCTGTGGCCTGTGACGGTCAATGCTGTGTGTGAATTATCTTTGGACAGTGAATGGTCAATACCACGTGTGAATAATCCTCTAGCCCGTGAATGGTCAATACTGTGTGTGATTAACCCTTGGCCTGAGGATGGTCAGTACTGTGTGTGAGCAATCCTGTGGCCTGAGAATGGTCAAAACTATGTGCGATTAATCCTGTTGACTAGAGTTATTCAATGCTCTGTGTGAATAATCCTGTGGTCTATTAACAGTCTATGCTGTGTGAATAATGCTGTGGACTGTGAATGGTGAATACTGTGTGCGAATAATCCTGCGGCACGAGGCTGGTCAATATTATTTGTGAACAATCCTGTGGCCTGAGGATGGCCAACAATCTGTGGAAATTATCCCGTGGACTGCGGACGGTCAGTTCTGTATGGGAATAATCCTTTGGTCTGAGGAAGGTCAAAACTGTGTGAGAATAATCCTGTGCATGATGAATGCTGAATACTGTGTGTGAATAACCCTTAGATGGTCATTACTGTGTGTGAACAATCCTGTGACCTGAGGGTAGTGAGTACTGTCTGTGAATAATCCTGCAGCCTGAGGATGATGAATACACTGTGTGAACAATCCTGTGGCCTGAGAATGGTCAAAACTGTGTATGAATGAAACTGAGACCTGTAAATGGTCAAGACAGTGTGTTCATTAATCCTGTGGCCTAATGGTGGTCAATACTGTGTTTGAGTAT
>NW_025204067.1:1638-5765 GCF_004010195.1 Chiloscyllium plagiosum
GTTTATGAATACTCCTGTGGCCTGAGGTTTATGAATACTCCTGTGGCCTGAGGTTTATGAATACTCCTGTGGCCTGAGGTTTATGAATACTCCTGTGGCCTGAGGTTTATGAATACTCCTGTGGCCTGAGGTTTATGAATACTCCTGTGGCCTGAGGTTTATGAATACTCCTGTGGCCTGAGGTTTATGAATACTCCTGTGGCCTGAGGTTTATGAATACTCCTGTGGCCTGAGGTTTATGAATACTCCTGTGGCCTGAGGTTTATGAATACTCCTGTGGCCTGAGGTTGGTCAATACTGTGAGTGAATAATCTTGTGGCTAGAGGCTGGTCAATAATGTGTGAAAATAATCCTGTGGCCTGCGGAATGTCAATACTGTGTGTGCATAATCCTGTGGCAGTAGGGTGGTCTATACTATATGTGAATACTTTTTTGCGTGGGGATGGTCGATATTGCGTGTGAATAATCCTGGTCCCTGAGGATGTTCAGTAATGTGTGCCACTAATCTGGTGGTTTGAGGATGTTCAATACAGTGTGTAAATAATCCTTTGGACAGTGAATGGTCAGTTACATGTGTGATTAATCCTGTTGCCTGAGGTTGTTCAATACTGTGTGTGTGAATAATGCTGTGGCCTGAGGATGGTCAATACTGCGTGTGAATAATCCTGTGGCCTGAGGATGATCAATACTGCATGTGAATAATCCTGTTGCCTGAGTTGATGAATACTCTGTGAACTACTCATGTTGCCTGAGGATGGTCAATACTGTGTGAGAATAATCCTTTGGACAGTGATTGGTCAATACCATGTGTGATTAATCCTGTAGCCCGATGATTGTCAATACCATATGAAAATAATCTTGCGGCTTGAGGATGGTCAATACCGTGTGTGAATAATTGTGTTGCGTCAGGATGGTCAGTACTGTGTGAGAATAATCCTGTTGCCTGAGGATGGTCAATAATGTGTGTCACTATACCTGTAGAATACTGAGTGCGAATAATGCTGCGGTCTGAGGATGGAGAACACTTGTGTGAATAATTCTGTGGACTGTGGATTGTCAATACCGTGTTTAAATAATCCTGGGAACTATGAAAATAATCCTGTAGCCTGCGGACTGTCAACACTGTGTGTGAATAATCCTGTGGCATTATTAGTGGGCGGCACGGTGGCACAGTGGTTAGCACTGCTGCTTCACAGCGCCAGAGACCCGGGTTCAGTTCCCGCCTCAGGCGACTGACTGTGTGGAGTTTGCACGTTCTCCCCGTGTCTGCGTGGGTTTCCTCCGGGTGCTCCGGTTTCCTCCCACAGTCCAAAGATGTGCAGGGTCAGGTGAATTGGCCATACTAAATTGCCCGTAGTGTTAGGTAAGGGGTAAATGTAGGGGTATGGGGTGGGTTTCGCTTCGGCGGGTCGGTGTGGACTTGTTGGGCCGAAGGGCCTGTTTCCACACTGTAATCTAATCTAATCTAATCTAATCTAATCTAATTAGGGTGGTCTATACTGTGTGTGTGAATAATTCTTTGCGTGAGGATGGTCAATAATGTGTGCCATAATCCGGTGACTTGAGATGGTCAATACTGTGTGTGAATAATCCTTTGGACAGTGAATGGTCAGTTCCACGTGTGAATAATCCTGTGGTTTGAGGATGATCAACTCTGTGTGATTAATCCTGTTGCCTGAGGTAGTTCAATCCTGTGTGAGAATAATGTTGTTACCTGTGAATGGTCAATACTGTGAGTGAATAATCCTGTGGTCTACGGATGGGCAATACTGTGTGAGAGTAAACCTGTGGAGTGAGGATGGTCAACATGATGTGTAATTATTCCTTTGTACTGTGAATGGTCAATACAGTGTGTGAATAATTCTGAGACCTGAGGATGTAGAATACTGTGTGCGAATAATCCTGCAGCCTGAGGATGGAGGATACTTGTGTGAATAATCCTGTGGACTGTGGATTGTCAATACTGTGTGTAAATAATCCTGGGAATTATGAATGCTCGATACTGTTTATGAATACACCTGTGGCCTAAGTTTTTTCAATACAGTGTGTGAATAATCTCGTGGGTTGATGGTGGTCAATAACATGTGAAAGTAATCCTCTGGCTTGAGAATGGTCAATACCGTGTGTGAATAACTCTTGGCCTGTGGGATAGTCAATAATGTGTGTGAATAATACTGTGGCCTGAGGATGGTCAATACAGTGTGTGAATAATCCTGTGCCTTTAAAGTGACAAGGCAGTGGATTCAAAAATCCTGTGGACGTAGACTGGTCAATACAGTGTGTGAATAATTCTGAGGCCTGAGGATGTACAATACTGTGTGTGAATAATCCTGTGGCCTGTGAACGTCAATACTGTGTGTGAAATTATCCTTGGACAGTGAATGGCCAATACCATGTGTGAATAATCCTCTGGCCTGTGAATCATCAATACTGTGTGTGAATAACTCTTGGCCTGAGGATGGTCAATACGGTGTGTGAAAAATCCTGTGGACTGAGGATGGTCATTTCTGTTTGTTAATAATACTATGGCCTGAGGATGGTCAATACTGTGTGTGAATAATCCTGTGCACTGTGACTGCTCAATACACTGTGTAAATAGACCTGTGGCCTGAGAGTAGTCAATAAAGTGTGGGAATAATCCAGTGGACTAAGGATAGTCAATACTGTGTGAATAAGGCTGTGGTCTGTGAATGGTCAATACTGTGTGTTAATAATCTGTGGCTTGTGGATGGTCAATACTGTTGTGAATAATCTTGTGGCCGGAGGCTGATTAATACAGTGTGGTCTGATGATGGTCAATACCGTGAATAATCCTGTGCCCTGAGGATATTCAATATTGTGTGTGAATAAACCTGTGGCCTGTGACAGTCAATGCTGTGTGTGAATTATACTTAGACAGTGAATGGTCAATACCATGTGTGAATAATCCTCTGGCCTGTGAATCGTCAATACTGTGTGTGAATAACCCTTGGCCTGAGGATGGTCAAAACTCTGTGCGAATAATCCTGTGGCCTGTGAACCGTCAATACTGTTTGTTAATAATAGTGTGGCCTGTGGATGGACTATACAAAGTGTTGAATAATCCTGTGCACTGTGAATGCTCAATACTGTGTGTGAATAATCCTGTGGCCTGAGGATGGTCAATAATGTGTGTGAATAATCCTGTGCCTTTCAAGTGACAAGGCAGTGGATTCAAAAATCCTGTGGCCGTAGACTGGTCAATACAGTGTGTGAATAATTCTGAGGCCTGAGGATGTACAATACTGTGTGCGAATAATCCTGTGGCCTGTGAACGTCAATACTGTGCGTGAATTATCCTTGGACAGTGAATGGTCAATACCATGTGTGAATAATCCTCTGGCCTGTGAATCGTCAATACTGTGTGTGAATAGTCCTGTGGCCTGAACATGGTCAATACTGTGTGTGAATAATCCTGTGGCCTGAGGATCAATACAGTGTGTGAAATATCCTGTGGCCTAAGGATCGTGAGTACTGTTTGTGAATAATCCTGTGACCTGTAAGTGGTCAAAACAGTGTGTTCATTAATCCTGTGGCCGGAGTGATCAATACTATGTGCGATTAATCCTGTGTCCTAAGAATGTTGAATATTGTTTGTGAACATTCCTGTGGCCAGAGGATAGTCAATACTGTGTGTGGGTAATCCTGTGTCCTCCTCCTGAGCAGACCCTTTGCGATTCCTTTAAAACTTACTCTTAAAGCACGCTCTCACTTCTGGATTTTAAGCACGTTTTGCTGATCTCCTGTGGCCGGAGGTTGGACAATACTGTGTGTGACTAATCCTCTGGTATGTGAATCATTAGTACTGTGTGTGAATAACCCTTGGCCTGAGGATGATCAAAACTGTGTGTGGGTAATCCTGTAGCCAATGGATGATCAATACGATGTGTGATTAATCCTGTTGCCTGAGGTTGTTCAATCCTGCGTGAGAATCATCCTGTTATCTGTGAATGGTCAATGCTTGTGTGAATAATCCTGTGGTCTTCGGATGGTCAGTACTGTATGTGAGTAATCCTGTGGACTGAGGATGGTCAACATGATGTGCAATTAATCCTTTGGACTGTCAATGGTCAATACTGTGTGTGAATAATTCTGTGGCCTGAGGATAG
>NW_025204067.1:6791-9035 GCF_004010195.1 Chiloscyllium plagiosum
GCAGCAGCACAGGCCAGGGATGGAAACTGAGATTTTCCAGATCTCTGTGTGATACAGTGCCATTTTCCATGTGTAACCCTCACAGCATTAGTCTAATTTCCCATTCTGTCTATCTGTCTGTCTCCTATACGTACTCAGGAAGGTCCTGACTCAATAGACTTCCCAACTGCTGGGTGTCTTGTCAATCATCACATTGAAGATGGTTGGTCAGCCAGAGAGACAAAGAGCAGGGGGATCTGGAGCCTTCAATAAATCCTGGAGTGAGGTAAGATTACTCACAGTGCACAGGGCAGAGAGCAATGAGAGGGCTCCAAACATCAGCTAACAGGACATGACATAGATACAGTGCTGGAGGGGGAGCACAATACAGACATACCCCAGGCTCAATCACTGCCCATAATGTAAGGTCTGTTGTACTAAGACTAACTACACTGCAACACTGAATCTATGTCATATCTTGGTGACCAATGTCTTCAATAATTTTTTAAATCTTATAACAGTTGCTATCTTTGTAACCTCCTCCCTTCCTTATAGTCGCTTCACTAATTTGAAACATACTGCATTCCAGCCTACCATCCCTATCGCTGTAGCTTGCTTCAGTGTCTACAACATTCCTTATCTCAGTAGTCTCCTCCTCTTTAACTGGATACAGAGTCATGTAGCGGAAACAGAACCTTCACTCCAACTCATCAATGCTGACCATGATTCTTATACTAAATGTGTCGCATATGCCTGTGTTTGGCCCTTATCTCTTCAAACCTTCTCCTCTCCATGTATCTCCCCAAATGTCTTTTCCATGTTGTAATTGTACACGTTTCTCCCATTTCCTCTGGCGGCCCGTTCTGTCGATGCACCATCCTCTGTGGCTAATGTTGCTGCTCAGCTCCCTCTTTAAATCCTGAAGATGATCAATGATGTGTGTGAAAACTCGTGTTGTCTGAGGATGGTCAATACTGTGTGTGAAAAATGCTGTGGACTGTGAACGGTTAATACTGTGTGAGAGTAATCCTGTGGACGGACGATTGTCAATACTCTGTGTGAATGATCCTGTGGCCTGCAAATTGTCAACACTGTGTGTGAATAACCCTTGGGCAAAGAATGGTCAATACTGTGTGTGAATAATCCTTTGAATTGTGAATGGCAAATACACTGTATGAATAATCCTGCGGCCTGAGGATGGTAAATACTGTGTCTGAATAGTCCTTTGCCGAAGGATGGGCAATACTGTGTGTGAATAATAATATGGTCTGTGGATGTTCAATGCTGTGTGATATTAAACCTGTGGGCAGTGATGGTCAATACTATGTGTTAATAATCTCTGGCCTGTGCATGGTCAATACTAATTGCAAATAATACTGTGGCCTGTGGATGGACAATACTGTGTTTGAATAATCCTGTGGTTTGAGAATGGTCAATACTGTGTGTGAATAATCCTGTGGTTTAAGAATGGTCAATACTGGGTGTGAATAATTCTGTGGTTTGAGAATGGTCAATACTGTGTGTGAATAATCCTGTGGTTTGAGAATAGTCAATACTGGGTGTGAATAATTCTGTGACCTGTGAATTATCAATACTGTGTGTGAATAACCTTTGCCTGAGGATGGTCAACACTGTGTGTGAATAACCCTGTGGCCTGAGGATGGTCAATGCTGGGTGTGAATAATCCTGTGGCCAGAGAATGGTCAAGACTGTGTGGGATTAATCCTGTGACCTGCAAATGGTCAATACAGTTTGTCCATTAATGCTGTGGCCGTAGGCTGGTTAATACTGTGTGGGAATAATCCTGTTGGCTGAGAATGTTGAATACTGTGTGTGAATACTCCTGTGGCCTGAGGTTGGTCAGTACAGTGAATGAATGATCCTGTGGTATGAGGATGGTCAATTCTGTGTGTGGATAATCCTCAGCAGTGTGAATGGTCAGTACAGTGTGTAAAAAAAACTCTTGGCCTGAGGATGATCAATACTGTGTATGAGTAATCCTTTGGACGGAGGATGGTAAATACTGTGTATGAATAATCCTGTGGCCTGTAAATTGTCAAGACACTGTGTTATTTAATCCTGTGGCCTGTGAATCGTAAATACCGTGTATGAAAGCCCCTTGGCTTGAGGATGTTCAATACTATGTGTGAACAATCCGGTGGCCTGAGGATGGTCAGAACTGTATGTAAATAATCCTGTTGCCTGAGGTTGTTCAATACTGGGTGTGAATATTCCTGTGCCCTGTGAATGGTCAATGGTATGTGT
>NW_025204068.1:0-1106 GCF_004010195.1 Chiloscyllium plagiosum
TTGAGGGGAAGTATGAGAGAGTCTTGAATGAAGACGGAGTGATAGAGAGAGAGAGGGGGAAGAAAGGGGGAGTGTGTCCAGAGACTGAGTGGGGTCTGAGAGGTGAGGAGTAGGAGGGATCAGTGTGGAGGTGAGGATGGATCTATTGAATGGTCTCTGGTTCGGTGTAGCCTGGTGTGTTTCACTGTCTCTGGGCCTACTGTCCCCTGACTGTCCTTAGCCACAGCTCACAGCAGAATCTCGGGTTTGATTCATGAAACACAGGCCTGATGCCAGGAATAATCTCCACCCAGTTTCAACAAACTATTCCTGAACAGGCCTGCTTGGAGAGGGACGCCTGTGCTGGTTACAGTTCAAGGTTCAGTGACAGACGCAAAATAGCCACAGCTCCTGGTAAACAAATTGATTTGTTTGCTCAGGATCAGTATTGGGGATAATGTCACCTGTCCTGGGAGTGTTCGATGGAGACAGTGGCAAGGGAGTTTTATTCTGTATCTAACTCTCTGTTGTCCCTGTCCTGGGAGTGTTCGATGGGGGGACAGTGTAGAGGGAGCTTTACTCTGTATCTAACCCTGTGCTGTCCCTGTCCCTGGGAGTGTTTGATGGGGGGGACAGTGTAGAGGGAGCTTTACCCTGTCTCTAACCCCCGTGCTGTCCCTGCCCCTGGGAGTGTTTGATGGGGGGACAGTGTAGAGGCAGCTTTACTCTGTATCTAACCCCGTGCTGTCCCTGTCCCTGGGAGTGTTTAAGTATTTGACCCTGGGCTGTGCATATTGCTGGCTGGGTATAGCCTTTATTGTCTAACCCTATATGCACTGGTGAGTGTGGGGGGGTAAGCTGCTTCCCTGAACAACTGCAGACCCTGTGGTGTGAGGACTATTAGGGAGGGAATCCCAGGATTCTGACCCAGCCACACTGAGGGAACGGTGATATATTCCCAAGTCGGGATGGTGAGGGGCTCGGAGGGGAACGTGCAGGGTGTGGGGTTTCCATGTACCTGCTGCCCCTTGTCCTTCTGGATGGAAGGGGCCATGGGTTTGGAAGGTGCTGCCTGAGGGTCTTTGGTGAGTTTCTGCAGTGTATCTTGTAGCTGGTACACACTGCTG
>NW_025204068.1:1339-9035 GCF_004010195.1 Chiloscyllium plagiosum
TTTGATGTATTTCTGCAGTGCATCTTGAAGCTGGTACACACTGCTGCTACTGAGCGTCGGTGGGTAAGGGAAGGAGGGGATGTTTGTGGGTGTGGGGCCAATCAAGTGGGGGCTGCTTTAGCCCTGGATAGTATCGAGCTTCTTGAGTGTTGTTGGAGCTGACCCTCCAACAACCACCACCATCTTCCTATGTGTCAGATATGGCTGTAACCAGTGGAGAGTTTGTTCCCCTGATACCCACTGATTCCAGATTTGCCCGGGCTCCTTGATGCCACACTCGGTCGAATGCAGCCTTGATGTCAAGGGCTGACCCTCTCCCCTCCCCTCTGGAATACAGCTCTTTTGTCCATGTTTGACCCAAGGCTGTAATGAGGTCAGGAGTGAGTGACCCTGGAGGATCCCAAACTGGGCGTCACTGAGCAGGTTATTACTGAGTGGGTGCTGTTGATGGCCCCTTCCATCACTTTCCTGATGATCGAGAGGAGACTGATGGGGCGGGAATTGGCCGGGTTGGATTTGTCCTGCTTTTTCTGTACAGGACATACCTGGGCAGTTTTCCCCATTGTTGGTGAGATACCAGTGTTGTACCTGGACTGGAACAGCTTGGCTCGGGGAACAGCACATTGTGGAGCACACGTCTTCAGTATTATTGCCGGAATGTTGTCAGGGCCCAGAGCCTTTGCAGTATTCAGTGTCTCCAACCGTTTCTTGAGTGAATTAAATTGTCTGGAGACTGGTATCTGTGATGCTGGGGACCACTGAGGGAGACTGCGATGGATCATCTGCTGGAAATGCTTCAGCCTTATCTCTTGCAGTGATGAGGTGAAATGGGGATTTTCGTGGAGCCCCCTGTCTGTTCTATCAGTATTAATTTTTGTCCACCGTTCACAGTGGGATGTGCTAGGTACCCTGTTAGATATCCTTCCTGTCTTTGCTAGCCCTCCAAAGAAATAATTCTCCCAGTGCCACACCACCTGCGTCTTTCCTACAATCCTGCACACTTCCCCATTTGCAGGTACCAATCCGGCTCCCTCTTGTGCCTCGACCCCACATTCAGACTGTTTGTTCCACATCCCTGAGGGAACATATTTCCCCCTCTGCTGCTGCTTTTCCCAATGATGTGGAGAAGCTGGTGTTGGACTGCGGTGGATAAAGTTCAGAATCAATGATGCCCGGTTTATTTGGAAATATTAACTTTCCAAGTGCTACTCCTTCACGAGTTTTGAGAAGATTTGTAGCTAAAGTTGAGGTTCTGGATGTAGGTTTGCTCACTGAGCTGGAAGGTTCATTTCCAGACGTTTCGTCACCACACTGGGTAGCATCTTCAGTGAGCCTCTGGACGAATCACTGCTGGTGTTTCCTGCTTTCTATTTATATGTTTGGGTTTCCTTGGGTTGGTGATGTCATTTCCTGCCCTTTTTCTCAGGGGGCGCTGCTTCTTCATAGGTAGTTGTGGAGCAGGACCATAAGAATTTATAGCCAAAGATCTCAGTGTCATGCAACTGAAATGATATATCGAACAAACCCAGATTGCTGTTCAGCCTTTCATCTTTTAGAATCGGTTGCAGGTTTTGGTTCATTAATATGTAAATCCCAGAACTTCTTTGAAGTCACATTCTTTAGGTAACTTAAGACTTTCTAAAAAACGTGACATCTCCACTCAGACAATGCATTAAAGGGCACAATCTGCAGGCAGTCAATCCATGTAACAATTTATCATAGAACCAGTCTGACTCAAGACTGGCATACAGACAGACTCTAACCTGGGTGCCAGTGCTAACCACTGAGCCACTGTACCCCCACCTCCCACACTGGCAGTATCTCAGATGCCTTCTGGAAGTCCATATATCACATCAACAGCACTGCCCTGATCAACCCTGTCTGTTCCCTCTTCAAAAAACATCATTGTTGATTAAACATGATCTTATCTTCAGACTAGCTGGCCTTAATCAAGATGCACTTGTCCATGAGATTGCTAATTTTGTTCCAGATTATTGTGTCTAGCAGTTTCTCAGCCACTGATGTTAGCCTGACTGGTCACGGAGTCATAGAGATGTACAGTATGGTAAAAGACCCTTCGGCCCAACCCGTCCATGCCGACCAGATAACCCGACCCAATCTAGTCCCACCTGCCAGCACCCGGCCCATATCCCTCCAAACCCTTCCTATTCATATACCCATCCAAATGCCTCTTAAATGTTGCAATTGTACCAGCCTCCACCACATCCTTTGGCAGCTCATTCCATACACGTACCACCCTCTGGGTGAAAAGGTTGCCCCTTAGGTCTCTTTTATATCTTTTCCCTCTCACCCTAAACCTCTAGTTCTGGACTCCCCGACCCCAAAGAAGAGACTTTCTCGATTTATCCTATCCATGCCCCTCATAATTTTGTAAACCACGACAAGGTCACCCCTCAGCTCCAGGGAAAACAGCCTCAGCCTGTTCAGCCTCTCCCTGTAGCTCAGATCCTCCAACCCTGGCAACATCCTTGTAAATCTTTTCTGAACCCTTTCAAGTTTCACAACATCTTTCCGATCAGAAGGAAACCAGAATTGCACGTAATATTCCAACAGTGGCCTGACCAATGTCCTGTACAGCCGCAACATGACCTCCCAACTCCTGTACCCAATAGTGGTCTCGTGTTGCTGGTCTTGTCTTTATAGCCTCCTTGAAAGTAAGGCAGTTTGCTTGGTACCACTCCTGAGTGTGAGGAAGGCTGAAGGATTAGGATCAGTGTGCCTGCAATTTTCATTCTCAGAATCCCTAGCTCTCACCCAGTTCTGGTGCGTCACCAAATTTAAATACAGGCAGCCTCTAATTGCTCTTCTGTTTTCACCATTTTATATTAAAGGTGTTGGATTCTCCTTGGTCATTACTGCCAATGCCTTCTCATACTCTCTTAGAATCCCTACAGTGTGGAAACAGGCCGTTTGGCCCATCAAGTCCACACCAACCCTGTGAAGAGCATCCCCTTCTCCCCCCACCTTACCCCCACCCTAACCTGCACATCCCTGGACACTATGGGACAATTTCCCATGGCCAATCCACCCTAAACTGCGCATCTTTGGACTGTGGGAGGAAACCAGAGCACCCGGAGGAAACCCACGCAGACACAGGGAGAATGTGCAAACTCCACACAGACAGTGACCCGAGGCTGGAATCGAACCCGGGTCCCTTGTGCTGGGAGGCAGCAATGCTAACCCCTGAGCCACCGTGCTGACACCACTATCTTCTTCTCCATTCCCCTCTGAACTTTCTACATTCCGGCTGGTTCTCTCTTACATTTCCCATGGACGTCAACCAGACCCATATTCATCTTTCGTTGTTGTAATTTCTGGATTATGAAATACATCGAGCCCTGAATTAGTTTGTCCTACCTCAACTGGACATGAGTTACCTCTTTGAAGGTTAGTGTAGTGATTGTAAAAAGGTCAGCCAAGAATGAACCTCATAGAATGAGTTCCTGCTTGGCCCAGATTGATAACCTGAATCAGGGAGTGTCAGAGGCTCTGTTCACTCTGAGAGCTGGATCTGAGGGAGCTGGATCAGTGTCCAGGACTCTCCATGTGGATAAAGGGTGACTTGGTGATGGGATACCAGCCCCCGTGAAATTAGCTCCAGCAGAGTTACTGATGGGGGAGGGGGGGGTGGGTGGAGACTCTGCACCAGGTTAAACCTGATATTCCTGGACGTGGTGAAGCTGGGGAGGGTGAAATGGCACCAGGAACACCAATGTTGGAAACAAGACTGTGCTGGGCGTGGAAGACTGCTCACATCAAGAGGACGAGGTTTGGTGTAGGATCCATAGGAACAGCCCTGTATGGGTGATCGATGTGAGGTCACGTTCAGGGACATATAAAGTTTGGGTGGGCGATACCGTCCTGAACAAACACGTGGACCACACGAAACCTGGAATCTCACAAACCACGCAGGAGCAAAGCGTGCCCCGCTGCCCGACAGCCTTTCTGTCTGACCCCGAGCCTGTGGGGTTCTCCCTCTCTGTCAGATGCTGAGCATTCCTCGGAGTCTGAGTTGGACACAGTGGATATCACCACCTCGACCCCTTTGCTGCCTGAAGAGAAGGATGAATTTCTTCTGAGGTGCTCTGGGCGTGAGAGGTGGGTTACTGTACACCGCCCGTACCTGAGGCAGAGTCAGAGGAACCTGACCTGGTGCTAAAATGGCCGAGGAGTTACTATAACAAAAATAATTAGCCTGTGTCCTCGGACTCCGGAGCGGGGGAGTGATGTAGTGATTGTGACAATATCAGCCAGATGGAATTCATAGAATGTGAGTTCCCTGATTGGGGTTGTTAAGCGGGGCTAGTTGGAGAGCCCTGGCTGACAGATATAAATTACCGCAGTTTGGCAGTAGTGTGTAGGGAAGAAAGAAAATAAACAGGAGGGTCAGGGGATCTGTTAACTCTGAGAGCAGCCTCTGAGGGAGCTAGATCAGTGTGTGAAGGACTCTTCATAAAAAGTAAACGGGAGTGTCAGAGGTTGTGATCACTCTGAGAGCTGGCTCTGACAGAGCTGGATGAACATCAAGGACTCTCCGTGAGTAGATAGTGACGGGACACAGGCCTCTGGAGTTATTACAGTCAGCTTGCCTGGTTACATCCCTGCCAAGATGATGGCAGCAGGGTTGGCTCCTGAGCACTGGGCTCAGCCAATCATGTGGTGAGTTCTGGCACATCCATAAGACTTCATCGTTGTCATTCCTGAGACCTTGCAGTGACGGCCTCGTGCGGGGGATAGAGCGCCCTGTCTAGCTCCATCCCAGGTGGTAGCATTGTAACACAAGCCAGGACTCCATCAGCCGATACCCAGCACAGAGTAACCGTGGTAACACGGAGGTGATGGATGTGGAAGCAACAGCAGGATAGGAGCACATTCCTGGGATTCTGGGGACAATGGCTGACTGTGGGGATTGGAGGAGTTGAGGGAGCGAAGGCTACAGAGAGGGGAAGATGAGCTTTTAAAGCTGTTTCAGTTTTAGTGATATTAAATTATTCAGCAATTGACCAGTTATAGGATTTATTCAGCAATTTATTCTGTAATCTGAGCTGGTGCTGGGACGTGGTGATGTAGAGTCATAGAGATGTACAGCACAGAAACAGACCCTTCGGTCCAACCCGTCCACGCCAATCAAATATCCCAACCCAATCTAGTCCCACCTGCCAACACCCGGCCCATGATCCACTTCTCACTGTACTGAGGTACAAATGACAACATTAAATAAATCTCAGTGTAACATTTGATTAGTGAAGGGTCCAGCCTGAAATGTTGACTCTCCTCCTGCTTCTCTGATGCTGCTTGACCTGCTGTGCTTTTTCCAGCTCCGCATTTTATCGACTTATTCAGACCTCGCTCCATATTCCGCTGTCTGTGCCCTGGACGGATCATTCTGCTTTCCTGCACTCACCCTAAACCTGCTGATACAGGTTATTTTTTACAAAATGATCAACCTGTTGACAGATGTTATTACACACTTCCGGAGGAGGTGGGGCTTGAACTTGGACCTCCTGATCCGATTGGGACACTACCATTGTACCACAGGAGGGCCCGACGGGATCATTACCCCCTCCCTATTCTCCTGCTGTCACAGAAACAACTTGGGCCCATCTCATTGCCATGAACCAGGGCTGGCAGTGCCCTGGAAACATACTGCTGGAGCAAAGTCTTTGGATTACGATGTGGAAACTCTAGTCCCTCTATCCTGTTTACATGGGCACTATCCTGGTCAATAAACTAAAGCCCCTGGTTTTTGCCCCTCCTCAACTCTAAATTTGTTGCTGATTTCTTCCTCTACATCTATTCCAGGAGTTGGTCATCTACAGCTTTCACCAGGCAGTGTTTCACCTGCTTCCAGCCGAATTGATTCTGTCACCGACTTCTGTGGAATACCCTGTTTCTCCAGCACTGCCAGCCCACCTCCCACCTACCCTTTTCCAGCAGGCGTGACCAGCCTTCGCTCCCTCAACTCCTCCAATCTCGGAATATCAGATGACCAGGCGTGTATCTCAGAATATCAGATGCCCAGTCCCCACCTCCAGCCTCCTTGAGGCTAGCTTTTGCTTTCCCATATTACAGACAGTGCCTGTAACTCTCTCGTTGTGTTTCTCGATTTGTAATGTGTCTGTTAGACATTTCTCGCATTCTCTCTTGCACTGTCCCCACTTCAGATGTTACTACCCCCTGCTTCAGATTGCCACTTTTCCCAGCATTCTGACATTTTGCTCTTCCTCTGTCACTTTGACCTTCTGGAAAGTTCCTTTCGATCCTCCCCAGCCTGATGGTGAGGAATTCAAGGTGTGGGGAGCAATGGCTGTCCAGTGTTGCAGTGTCCGTGTACCACTAATTGTTGATTAAAAAGCAAACCCCTCCACCATTTGTCTTACCCGAGGACATGGTACAGGCCATAGGAAGTACACAGTTGGGAAGGGATGGGTTGAGCCAGATTTCTGTGAAGCAGCGTGTGCAGCAGTCCCGCAGTTCACGCTGGAAGCGGAGCGGTGATCTGAGTTTGTCTATCTTGTTCTCCAGAGATTAGACGTTTGCTCGGAGTAAGCTAGGAAGGGGGGGCCTTGAAACTGCGTAGTCTCAGGCAGCTGAGGAAATTTGGCATGACAGCGAATACCTTGCTAGCTTTTATATGTGCACCACCGAGAGCATTCTATCTGGCTGTATCACTACCTGGTATGGAGGAGAAAGTGAGGGCTGCAGATGCTGGAGATCAGAGCTGAAAATGTGTTGCTGGAAAAGCACAGCAGGTCAGGCAGCATCCAGGGAACAGGAGAATCGACGTTTCAGGCATGAGCCCTTCCTGAAGAAGGGCTCATGCCCGAAAAGTCGATTCTCCTGTTCCTTGGATGCTGCCTGACCTGCTGTGCTTTTCCAGCATCACATTTTCAGCTCACTACCTGGTATGGCAACTGTACCATTCAAGATCGGAGACGGTTAGAGAGTGGTGAACCCGGCCCTGACAATCACAAAGGCCAACCTCCCATCTATAGAATCCATCTACCAGGCCCACTGTCAAGGAAAGGCCCTGGGCATTCTCAAAGATCCATCCCACCCTGGCAATGTTATTCTACACCCTCTACCATCGGGGAGAAGGTACAGAAACCTGAACACACGCACCAGCCGGTTTGGAAACAGTTTCTACCCTCCTGTTGTTAGAATACTGAATGGACTCAAACTCTTAACATTCACCTGTCCCTGTGTTTTTGTTTTTGCCGCTGTTTACCTATTATTTCCGAACCTATGTTTGTAAACTCTGTGATCTGCCTGTATTGCTGTCAAGACAAAGCTTTTTACTGTGCCTCGGTACACAGGACAATAAATTCAATTCAATTCAATTCACGATGATTGGTTATGGACCAACTTGTGCAGGTCTCATCTCTCTCTCTCTCTCCCACACCCTCTGATCAGCCCAATCCCAGAGCAATCCGGAACAGCCCCTGGTAAAACATGACCATTTCCCCCTCTCTCTGTACCTACCCATTGTGGCTTGACTCTGGAGATGAGCTGTCACCCAGCGCCAGTCTATCCAACTAATCCAGCACCTGCTCAAAACCTGAGAGCTGCTCAATTCCTGCAAACATTTGGAGGAAGTGTCCAGTGCCAGGGCAAGGGGGGGGTGGGGGGAGGTCTGTCTCTGCATAATACTGGGGTACAGTAGTGGTGGGGACAG
>NW_025204069.1:0-4243 GCF_004010195.1 Chiloscyllium plagiosum
CAGGAGTACATACCTCCTCATCCTTCAGCATTACAGTCTTGGAGGATACTGCGTCCCTTAATGTTGTAAATCCCTATCTGCTACTCCTGCCCTACGTGATTTAAGTTTACCCTAACATGAGTTTTTCTTACACTTTCACCTTCATCAACCTTCCTCATCTTGCACACTCTGAAGCAATTGTCTATCTTCCCTTGAACTTTTTGTTCCTAGTCCAACAAAGGTTCAAGGCTTGTCTGTTTGTTCTACATCTAGCTTTCTCCTAGCCCATTAACACGGTGATTACCAGTAGCCCCCTTTTTTAAGATGGAAAAATGGAACATTGTAACTTCTTTGGCCCTTTCACGGGTTTTATTTTTATCCTGTGGTATGTTAATCTTATGATCTACATTGACATCTACTTGTCCGTTTGAACATGAGCATTTTCTTTGCCCCTTCATAGACTGAACTTGATATTGGGAGACAAACCGAGTTTCATGGACCAGCACATAATCATCAGCCGCTCCAGCTGCGAATCTTGCCAGTTTACCTCTCTTTTCTTTCACGAGTTCACATTAATTTTTCGCTAAGGCTACCTTCAGTCTTTACCTAATGCCACTTCAGCTGACTTTACTTTTTCAGTGTTAGTTCTTTTCAGGTTCCATATCTATGTCTTGTTTTCTTTCTCTGCTCTCTCTTTTGCTGCTGCTCTCTCTTTTTTTTCTGTTCTGCTGTTCTCTCGTTTTTCCCTCTGTTCTGCTTTTAATAGTAACTCAAAGTATCGCATTCCTGGTGCTCTTTTTGTATCTCTCGCCTCTAACTCAACCTGCTTCATTTGCAATTGAATTCTTACCATCTGTGTAGATTCTGGTGGTTTTTTTCAACAACTTTAAATGCTGAGCTACTGTTGTAATTATCTCTCATTTCCTCACAGAAGCAGGCAGATCCAATCCCAGTTGGTCTGCCAATTCCTGCCAGCTTGTTCTTAGTCACGTTTTGAAATAATTTCAAAGTCACCGAATGCACTTCAAGGAAACCTTAGCGACTGAAAGTACCATAATTTTCCAAAGCTGTACCTACCCGGATCAAACCAACACCCGAAATACAGGCACTAGGACTTTCCACTCGCTGTTTAGAATTCTGCAAAGAGCCTCCAATCTGTTATGGACGAGGTCAGACCACTCAAAACATCAGGCAGTCCAGACAAGTAAATTGCAATGTGTTTCGGTAACTGTACAGTGCAATTTACCCAGAGTAAGTTTGCAAGATTGACTGTCAGATTTTAAAACAGGCAAAACGCATTCATAACATTACACAATGATACACAGACCACAGAATAAAGATCCCCTCCAGAATTCCGTCTATCCAAATTAGACTGAATTATGCTGTTTTTGAATATACACAACAGACCCAATAAGCCCACCCCCTTTAGAAACCAGTATATTGGAACAAATGCTGACAGTTGAAGGTTAGAAGGGCAGAAGGAGAGAAAGAGAGAGTTTTCACACAGCTAACTGTTGAACTCCCATACAGTTTTGTAATTTACGACACTACATCCTGCATGCTCGGCACAATGTTCACATGAACCTCGCTGCTGATACCTTACAGATACCTCCTCTTTTTCTTGAACTCAGACGCAGTATCTCCTATCATTTTTTTGCTGCATAATCCTGATAGCATTGCCAATTAAATTCTACTGGAACAGGCTGATTCACAGAACGGGCCAGGCTGACTCTTCAGATAGTGCCAGCTGAGTCTCGAAACTGCACCGAGTCCAGTTTCCAGATTACAATGGTCTCACTCTGCAGATTGCAAAAAGGCAAAGCCTCCAGACTGCAGCAGTCCTAAACCCAGACCATACCGGGTCCAGTTTCCAGATCACACCAGCCTGTGTCTCCAGGCTGCACAGTGCCATGTCTGGAAGTTGCACCAGGCCAAATGGCCAGACGGTACTGGACAATATTTCCAGAGAGCACTGGACCGAATCACCAGACTCACCGAGCCCCGTCTCCAGACATACTGGTCCAAGTCTTGAAACTGCAACGGCCTGATTCTCCAGACCTCACAGGGCCGCATCTCCAGACTGCACCAGACCGATTCTCCCTCCATACAGGGCCTAGAGCTCAAAGACAGGACTATGCTGACGCTGCAGACACCACCTCGCCGAGTCTACAAAGAATGGAACTGGCCCAAGTCTCTAGACAGCACTGGGCCCAGTCTTCAGAGCGCAATTAACAAAATCTCGAAATAGCGCCAGTCCACGTCTTCAGTCTGCACTGGACCAGTCTCCAGGCCACAAATAGCCATGTTTCCACACAACCCTGGGCAGAGCCTCGAGACTGCAAATAGCTGACTGTCTGGACAGCGCCAGGCCAAGTCTCCAAAACAAACCAGGCTGACTCCAGACCAAACCACGCACAGTCTTCACAGAGGGACAAAGCTCCAGACTGTAGAGGATGCAGTGTCCAGACCATAGCGGGCTAAGTCTCCAAACTGCACTAGTCCAATCTCAAGACGATAGCAGGCCGAATCTCCACACCAAAACTCCCCAGTCTCCAGAACACACTGGATTCCATCTCCAAACCACACCAGGCATAAACTCCAGACCGCACCAGGCCCAGTCACCAGACCATAGCAAGTAAATCTTCCAGACATACCAGACTGATTCTCCAGATGGCACCGTGACCTGTTCCCAGAACACAACGGATCCAGTCCACAGACAGTACTGAGCAAGACTCCAAACCGCACCAGGTCTATCAAATGCAATGGGCTGAGTCACCAGACCAGACTGGGTCCAATCTTGAGGCTGCACAGTTCCACATCATGGGACCTCACTGAATCTGTAGAACGCACCACGATGAGTCTGCTGAATACAATCGACCTTGTCTGCAGATTGACTAACGCGGGTCCCAAGACCGCACCACATCTACAGAATACACTGGGCAGAGTCACCAGATCACACTGGAACCAGTCTCCACACCACACAGTACTGAAAATCCACAACCCGCAGGGCGGAGTCGTCATACTGCTCTGGGCTCAGTCTGCAGACTGTACTGAGTTTCCCAATCGCACCTAGACTCATCCGCAGACTGCAACCGGCCCAATCTTCAGACTGCATTGGACATTGTCTCCAGATAGCAAAGGATCGAACCTCCAGACCTGAACAGGCCCTGTCTTCAGGCTAAACCGAGCGCAGTCTCGACATGACATTGGGCCCAGTGTCCAGTCCAAATGTGGTCCAGTCCACAGACTGCACCAGTCCAAGTCTCCAGACTACTGCATGCCAAAACTCCAAACCGCACCAGAACCAATCTCCTGACCACACAAGGCTGAGTCACCAGACCGTTCTAGGCCGAGTCTCCAGACCACACTGCGTTGAGTCTCCAGGCCGCACTTGACCAGTCTTCAAACTGCACTGGATCCAGTCTCCAATCTGCACCAGACCGTGTCAGCAGATCAAAACAGGCACAGTTTGCAGACTGCACTAGGCCCTGTCTCCAATTCTGCAGAGGCCCTGCCGGCAGCTCGCACTATGCCCAGTCTCCAGACTGCACTGGACTCAGTCTGCAGACCGCACGAGCACATAGCGATACATTCTGCAGAATGGACAGGACCCAGACTCCAGGCTGCACCAGCCTTAATGTCCAGACTGCAGCGGACTGAGTCTCCAAATGGCACCAGGCCAAATCTCTGGACTTCCTTCGGCCGCGTTTCTGGATTGCATGGGGCTGTATCGGCAGATGACAGCTGGCCAACACTCCAAATTGCACACTACTACATCTCCACTGGACTCAGGCTGCAGATCGCACCAGTTCAAGCTACAAAACGCACCAAGCTGAGTCTGCAGGCCACACTGCGCAGAGTGTCCAGACTACGTTAGGCCCAGGCTCCAGAACACACCGGAACCTGTCTGCAGATTGCACTGGGCACAGTCTTCAGACTGCACTGGTGTCAGGCTCCACAACACACCGAATCTCCAGACCAAACGTGGACGACTCTGCAGACTGCCCAAGGCCGAGACTCCAGATTGCAACGGGCCATATGTCAAGACCACACTGGGCCCAGCGTTGACAACACACCAGACTGAGTCTACAATGACTGAGTATGCACATGGTACTGGGCCCAGTCTCCAGGCTGGGCCATGTTGAGTATCCAGATTACAGCAGGCTGAGTCTGCAGACAGCGACTGGCTCAGCTTGCAGACTGCACTGGACCTTGTCTCCAGATTGCACCAGGCAGAATCCCCAGAATGCATTAGAATGAGTCT
>NW_025204069.1:5429-9036 GCF_004010195.1 Chiloscyllium plagiosum
TTGCCATGTTGGCCTGTATTCTGAAATCGGATTATCTTCAGAAATTTACAATCCAATCTCATTATAAGTTGGAAGAATATCATTAAAAAAACAGACGACACAGTAAAATACTTCTACTCCTCTTTCAAAATAGCCTGGATAAAATAGTAATGTAGTGGTCTGCACAAATCCCTGTGCTGGACAGATATATTGATTGGGTTTACAGATCATTGCGCTGCTGTGACCTGCATTGCTCATCCTTCAGGAATGAAGTACAGAAGAACGTGTGGACTGCAGATTCTGTAGATCATAATCGAAAATGTGCTGTTCGGAAAGGAAGGCAGGTCAGGCAGCATTCGAGAAGCAGGAGAATTGAAGGTTCGGGCTTATGTACGCAATGTAGATTCTCCTCCTCATCGGATGCTGCATGACCTGCTGTGCTTTTCCAGCACCATACTCTGGAAAGATATGTACTCTGGGTTTGCAGATCAATGCACTACTGTCGTCTCCATTACTCCCAGTTAGGATAGATATTTAGTCCGGTTAAGAGATTAATGCGCTGCTGTGTTCTGCACAACTCCCAGTGCTGGAAAGATATCTAGTCTGTGTTTGAAAATCAATGCACTGCTGTCGTTTGCACAGCTCCACGTGGAGTGCAGATGCACTGCTATGTTCTACACAGTTTCCCACACTCTGCAGATTGCCGAGCTGTTCCGAGCAGAACTTTCCTGAGCAGTGCTTTGTCCTGAGCAGATATCTCCCCCAGCCTCCTGGTTCTGTGAAGTGTCATGAGAAGGTGATATAACTGACCATGTCAACTGATCTGGTAATGGTTTTTACGTTCTCATTTCATGACTAAGCCCTCCATATCGTATCCAATTCATGCTGCTGTGTGACCTTACAGGCTACATCTTGTTGGTGAATATCCTTTGTCCTGGTGGTAGCCAGAGCGTCTTCATTCAGAAGCAGGGACTCATTCTCATCGTTTTCACTTCTCCACGTACAAAGATAGATGGTCTCTCGGGTAAGAACCGTCCCCTTTTGTGCATGGTGCAATACACCCACGCTCTCGTCGCTCCCATAGCCAGCCAACCACATCAACATATCCCGTAGTGAAGCAATGCAGCCACTGGGAACTTCAGGGAACGGGCTACCAGAGAGATGAAGAAAATTCTGTCCCGATATTACCAGAAAGTGTCATACTCTCTGGAATATTCTAACTTCACAGTTTATGGAATGCCGTGACAGTCCCGGTAACATTCTACATCCTGCATTCTCTGGAACAATTTGGGAATGATAACCCTGAGAAATTTCCACACACAAACTTGCTCAGGACATTCAATGCCCGATATACCTGTGCATTCCACGAAAATTCTGTGCACGACAATTCCTTAAATATTCTATTCCTGACACTACAAAGAAAATTCCATAATCCAAATTACCAGAACAGTGTCTACCTCACATTCTACCATATGTTCTATACTCTCCATTCTTCAGAACATTCTCTACTTGACATTCCTTGAACTATTCTGTACCTGATATTCTACAGAACATTGTATCCCCGAAATTATCCGAAATATTCTAAATCCGATAATCACAGCAAGAGTTTTTATCCACCATCCTCCCGGACACTTTGTACCGGGCATTCTGCAGAGCAATCTACACCTGAAATTCTTCGGATCATTCTGTATGCGACCTATTATGGGACATTTTATATCTGACATCGTTTAGAATAGTCTGTATCGAACATTTCCCGAAATATTCTACACCTGACATTCACCAAAACGTTCTGTCCCCGAAATTCTCTGTACTATTCTATACCTAATACTCTCCAGAACATTCCGTATCCGACAATCCTTGAAAAACTATTTACATGACCTGTTCAGGAACATTTTGTATCTTATCTTTACCTGTACATTCTGCACCTGACAGTCCGTGGAACGTTCTGTGCCAGACGTGCCCTGGAACATTCTATAACCGACATTCTGTGCATCATTCTGTACCCAGACTCTCCAGAACATCCTACACCCGACATTCCCGGGGCATTTCCATCACTGGCATTTCCCCGAACATTCAGCATCTGAGATTCTCTGGAAAATTCTATTTCTGAACTGTCAAGGAGCAATACGTAACTGATATTCCCTCGAACATTCTATACTCAATTTTTACCAGAACATTTAGCAACCGGCATTTCTCTAAACCTGACATTCTATGGAACATTCTGTGCCCGATATTCCATGGAGAATCATTTTTCAAAACTTTCTACATCCGAAATCTTTGGGATATATTGAAATAGTGTTTCCCTGCTGCATTCTATACTGGACGTTCCCCAGAAAGTATATGTGTCGAAGGTGAGGACCTGAGAAGCTGGAGATCAGAATGGACGTTGTGCTGCTGGAAAATGTCTTCGGATGCTGCCTGACCTTCTGTGCTTTTCCAACAGAGCACTCTCACCGAGAGATTTCTGTATCTGACATAACCTAAAACATTCTTTTCACCGACATTTTCGAGTACATTTTGCACAAAGCATTCCCCTGTACATTCTGTTGCCAACAGTCCATCGAACATCATATAGCTGACACTCCCAAGAACTTCCAGTACCCGACGTGCCCAGATCACTCTACAAACAACATTCCCCAGATCACTCTGTACACGACACTCTCTGAAACATTCTATACACTCCATTCCTTGGAACATGCTGATCCCTTATTCTGGAATATTCCTTACCAGAATTTCCTTGGACATTGTACACTCGACATTCTCTGGAACATTCTGTACCGACGTTATCTGAAACATCCTGCAAGTGATATTCCCCAGAAAATTCAATACCTAACGTTGCCCGGAGCATTTTATGCCCGATATCCCACAGAAGAGTTTGTAATCGAAATTCCCTGGAACATTACGGATATGAAAATGCCTTAAACATTTTATACCTGGCACTCCACGGAATATTCCATAAATGCCATTACCCGGAACATTCTCGATCTGACAATCTATACAATGTTATGTACCTTCCACTACCCAGAGTATTCAATACTCGACATTCTCTGAAATATTGTGTACCCAATATTCTATGGAACATTGTATACACGACATTCTGCAGAACATTCTATACCCAATATCCTCAATGACAGTGTGAGTCCGACGTTCCCGGAGCACTTTGTACCAGGCGTTCCATGGAGAAGCCTATGCCTGGCAGTGTACGAACCATTCCATGGAATATTTTATATCTGGCATTCCATGAAAAATTTCATAACTGGCATTCCCCGGAAAGTTGTTGAATTGAATTTCACCAGAACATTCATCATCCAACATTGACATGACTATTCCTTTCCCCGAAAAAATTTATATGGACAATCGCAACAACAATCCATACCTAAGATCCCTGAAGCATTCTGGACGTATATAACGCTGAACATTGCATTCCCAACATTTCTCTGGATACTTCTTTGTCAAAATTGTCTGAAACGTTTGCAATGGACTTTTCCCCGAACATCTACACCCGAGATAGTCCAGAAGATTGTATCCTGACATTCCCTGGAACATTCCCTACCCGACATTGTCCAGAAGGTTCTGCATCCCACATTTCCCAGAATATCCTGTACATCTCCTTCTGCCGAAACATTCT
>NW_025204070.1:0-2379 GCF_004010195.1 Chiloscyllium plagiosum
CCCCTTGTTGGCCTATCTACATAATGTGTCAGGGAACCATTCTGCACACATTGGACAAAAACTGACCCATATAAAGTAATCGGACTGTAGCGTTTCCAGTCAATATTTGGAAAGTTAAATTCTTCCATAACAACTACTCTGTTACTTTCGCTCCTATCCAGTATCATCTATGTAATCCTTTCCACGACATCTCTGGAACTTTTCAGAGAGCAATAAAGAACTGTCAACAGGGTGACATCTCCGTTTTTGTTTCTAACCTCTTCCCATACTATCTCAGTAGATGAGTCCTTATCAAGCATCCTTTCTACCAACGTAACGCTGTCTTTGATTTTCAATGCGACCACACCCTCGCCCACCCCAACCCCAACCCCCGCCCCACGTTTAGTACCTTCCTTGTTCTTAATGAAGCATCTAAACTCCGGCTAAACTCCGGACCCTCCAACGATCAGTCCTGTCTCTGCTCTATCCATTTCTCCAAAATGGCCACAATATCAAGCTGGACAACTGCACAATTTGGAAACAGGGAGTGATTTGGAGGGATGTAAAACGAGGGAGAGTTGGATAGATCAGAAGACAGCATGAGAGGAGATAGACAGGAACAGACAGAAAATGGAAGTTTGAAATTCTCACAGACTGCAAGGCCTTTATCTATTGCCATACGGCTTGATCACTATGCGGATACTGTCTGTGGTTCCAGATCATTTATCGCCAATAATATCACAGAGGTGAGTTGCTGACAGTGAAACAGAGTCCAAAAGGCCAAGTGATTTTTTTTTTCTACAGTGAGAAGGTGATTTAATTTATATAGACTGGGTGAACAACAGCAGGAACTGAGAACCCCCTCAGAACTGAGATACTGCGCCAGAGGATCTCAATGAGGTGGATCACTGACAGAGGGGAAATCAGCATCTCAGCTGTGGGCCAAATAATGATTGACAAAGATTACACACCTCTTCCGTGGTTTTGTAATACACACTTCAATTTATGTAGCTCAATATCGTGAGTGTATCTTATTTCTTTATACTTCCCATAGTTTAGTCTGGACAGGAAATCATTTTGTCCCCGTATTTTGTGTTCACTAAACAAGCTTTACTCCTTCTTCCTCACTTTAGATGTATCATTGAATCTGTTCTTCATATGAGTTATAAAGAGTAACATTCCAATACTGATGACTGAGGAATATTATTGTCCATCCCTCCAGTCTGAACTGCCATGTCCCAAACTTCTGTTTTCTGTCTCCTCCACAATGCCATAATCACACTGTAATTGAAGTCCAGTAAATGACATTTCATCACAGTTCACTAACATCGATAACATCAATAGCAGAGACCTCATCTGCCTCTCTCTGAACTTGGAATAAAAGTCTGAATTGCATTTGTCACGTTCAGTTCTCTGTTAACATACCCATGCCATTTGTCTGTTACAACCCCACGTTTCTCAGACACACATTCCCCTCAGATCATGAACTATAAAAATTGTCTCAATGTTTAATTGAAATTATGATGCTTGATCAATAGTTCCAGGATGTATGTTTCCATTTATAATCAGAGAGGCATGTTTACGTTCTGATAAACTTATGGCATTACTCCAGCATCCAAGACAGATTGTATGGTTGCACTCAATTGATCTACCAGCCTCAAGATTTGTTCCATCAGTCACCCTTACATAGCCCAACCAGAATGCGAAAGTTTGAATCATTGTTTTGAATTTGAGTAAAACAATATTGAATTGAAAGGCGTTAGCTGGAGCTATTTGTTCAGTGACTGTGATTGATGTCAGTCTCCGTGGATCCAAGATGTGTCACTGGAGGGTTTGCCTCGTCTATTAATTAAGGACTCGGTTCAATGTGTTATGCCAGTATGAGCGGGAGCATCAACGACTGGAATAACAGGGATCAGTAGCTCGAGAGACGGGGAGGAGAGATCAGAATCTGAGAACATTAGACTGGGATGTTCCATTAATGGATCAGAATCTGAGAACATTAGACTGGAATATTACAACAGACAGGAGTTTATCCTTGGGTCTTTACTACCTTTCTAAGCCTTGGATGTCATTAGCATCACGGATCGAAGATATCCTTTGGATTATTCAAGGTGGTTATTATCCCATCCTCGCTTTTGTTGGTGTTCCTGGTAAGTCATTCCATCTGACCATTAAGCTGAGTTGAACTGAATTGCTTTTCATATTCATATTTTAAAATTTGGAAGTCATCATTTTCAGATCAGGTCAAAAATTTTATTCCTTCCTGATTATAACTAGCAAATTACTATTCAAAACTTACTCAACAATACGCGAGGAGAAACCAGACTCTTCTTAAACTCCATGATCTTTTTTCTCCATTCATATTTACATTTCTGCATAATGTCCCCGCTCACCAAT
>NW_025204070.1:5957-9037 GCF_004010195.1 Chiloscyllium plagiosum
TAATGTGCCCGTTTTATGATTTGATGAGATGTTTATATGCATCTGCGTAATTTTTAAAAATGGGTTGCTATCTTCATAATATTTGTGTGATTATCAATGCATCTCATTCAAAAAAAATTATCTAGCTTTAGTTTTCTTAACAAGAAAAAATATATATCCAGCTGAAGGACTTCTCTGAAAATCGTGGTTCAGTAAGATTTCTCATCTAAGATCTAAACAGATAATCCCCGATAACAAAAGGCCTTCTTTTCAGGAATGAGTAAAGGGAAGCATCTTTGAACATCTTTGAAAGGAATTGTATCCTTTTTTTTAGTTTAGAGGATCAGAACTGCACCCAGAGTATCTGATGTGGTCTCAGAAATGCCCTGTACAGATGCAGTGAAATATTCCTAATTAAACCCAATACCCGTTGCCGCAAACAGCATCATTCCACTTACCTTCCGAATCACTTGCTGCATCTGCAGACAGACTTCATATATTCATGTACCAAGAATATGAAAAACATCTGCATCACAGAGTTCTGCAATCTCTCTCCATTTAAATTGTTCCTGACTGCAATAGACAACTCACATTATATTATTTCTGCTGAGGGTACACTCATTAACCTTCCCTGTCCACATCATAATGCAGATTCGCTACCTCCATTTGAAGATCCAATGAATGATCATTTTGGTGTACAAGGTAGTTCAGCTTTGATCCATTCAGTCCCTTCATCCAGATATTTTACATCGATTATTGATCATTGATGACCCTACAGTGATCTCTGAGTCAAAACTGGTTACAGTTCTGTTTAAAAAGTCATATATCACTACTGTCTATTTCCTGTTATTGATAGCATCCCTGTTCCTGTGCAGCCGTTCAGGCGGGTTGAATGGCCTCGTCCTGGGCTGTGTAATGTACTCAACGAGCTGAATTACTTCATCCTATATTCCTGTGTAAATCTTTGGAGGGGCAGAATGGTCTCCTCCCGTCTCATTGTAACGATCCAGTCTGGCTGAATGGGATGGTCCTCTACCCTGAAATCGACTGAGGGGTGGATTGAGGGGACAACACATGGGGTAGGGGCAGCAGTATATTCCTGTAACGGCCGGGAGGGTGGATTTACGGAACAACACATTGGAAAGGGGCAGCAGTTGGCCATTTGGTGGCACCATTCAGAATGCTCGTGCCTGATCTGAGTGTGTCTGACCATCCGTCTCCTGTCTGTTCCCAATAAACATTGACTCTCCTTTCTGGCAAAGATCAGTCAAGCTCAAACTAAAATATCTTAATTAACCGAGTCTTCACTGCTCCCTGAGGATAAGGACACCACAGATAGCACAACATTAAAGGGAAAGGGACATCCTTCTTTCATTGTGGAACACATTTTTTAAAAACTGTGTTAACCTCATATCAAATCACTGTCCCTTTTCGGATAAAGTGGTACAATAACTAGGAATAGACACTAACCATCCTGCCCTCCAATCTTTTCCCATATTACCACTGACTGTTTCCAATCAAATATGTTGCTGCTGCTGTCTCAGGAAGAGAATACCTGATAGCATAACACCACACGAGCATTAAAAAAAGGAGCAGAATTAGACCATTTGGCCCATCGAGTCTGATATACCGTTCAGTCATTTCTAATATGTTCCTCAACATCATTCTCCTACCTTCTCCCTAGAATCCTTGATCTCCTTATAAATGAAAAACTTATTTTTTGCGTCTTAATGGCACTCGTGTCTGGGTCTCAATGTGTATTTAAGTGTGTGTGTGTCCATGTACTTGTTATTTTTGTATTTGTGTGACTATATCTGTCTGTCTTTGTATCAACCTGTTGTTTCTATCTGTGTTTGTGTCCATTTGTGTGTGACTGTTTATGCCTCTGTGTGCTTCTACGTGTGTGTATGCTTATCTCCTTGTATGCATTGTGTATGTTAGTATATTGGGGTATTTACCAATACGTCTGTGTATTTCAATGCCTGCATCTCTGTGCAATGAGGTATCTGTTCTTCTGCGAGTGAGAGAGATGAGGTTGGAACGAACAGTAGGTTTGAATTGAGAATTGCTCTTTATTGAACACTGCTCCTTATTCGGTTGGTGGGACCTGGATGTTTCCGAATCTCCACACAAGGCCTCCTGGTCCTCTCCGGAGCTCTCCAGGATCCTTCCCACATATCAGGGTAGGGGGATGTGGGAACGGATATCCGGCAGTCCACCACCCGGGTTGGCCCTTTCTGGCCTTTTCCAGGCTGCTTCTTCTGGAATGGGAGAAAGGGAGGGAATGAGTGAGGGTGGGAGTGGATGGCCCTGCTGTTCGTGCTGGACTAGGTGAGTTGTGACATGGTGAGGTGGCCGGATGGACTCTGTCCATAGTGTTGTATCCATGTAGTGCTATTATTGTGCGGGGCTATTGCATCAGGGCCAGAAAATGTGGGGGACGGAAGGTGCTGAATTCAACAGTGAGTGTGGTCGTGCTTGAGCCTTATTGGAGTTAGAGTGTGAGTCTTGGTCGAGGGAGCTATAAGAGACATACAGTGAGTGTGAGGGAGCAGTGAAAATATACGGTGACACTTATCTTGACAGAGCGGAATGGATATTGATGCTTGTCTTGTACTGCTGGTCTTGTCTTCATATCATCTCAAGATCGAGGTGAGCCTCCCCGAATGTCTTATCCAAGTCTGTCACTAATAACGACACAGGTTCTGTCCCTCAGATTCCACAGAATGAGTTTGGGTGGGTCTTGCAAATAGCAAGGAGAAACAAACTTGTTGTGTTGTATATCTGAACCAAAACTATCGCGCAAATATTTTGCATCATATGCTCTGGAAATCATATATGCAACTATATGCAAAGGGAAGCTATGACATACTGATATTATCGCTGGGCTCTTAACCCAGAGACCCAGGTAATTTTCTGGGGACATGGTTGCAAATCCTGCCATGGCAGATTGTGGAATTTGAATTCAATAAGTGTCTGGAATCAAGGGTTGATGATGATCAGGAATCCATTCCTGATTGTTGGAAAAATTCGTCTGGTTCACTAACGTCCTTTAAGGAATGAAACAGCTGTTCTTATATGGTCTGGCCTGCATTTCACTC
>NW_025204071.1:0-6392 GCF_004010195.1 Chiloscyllium plagiosum
GATGTTGAGGCTGGCTATAGTTGTCTCCATGTCAGAAGCAACCACTACCAGTACAGTTAAAAACCTATATTACACATTTACAGGGAGGACAAGGGAGGGGCACAGAAGTCCCTCACCCTCACTAGGAGCACCCCCAGGAAGTTCCTGACTCGCTTTCGCTCATTGACAGAGCCCAGGCGCCTGGCGAGCAGCGTGGGCCGAACAGTAAACTCTTTCAAAGGAGCTCCAGCGGTCGAGTGCCAGTTGGGCTCTATCCCGGCGACTCCAAGTTTCCTCGACAAATTCCCGGAGTTCCTCGAGGGGGATGAGGGGGAGATCGGTGGGGGGCACCTGGGACTCGAAAATGTCACTGCAGACAGAGTCCGCGTCGTCCCCGCTGTCAGCCACCGATCCCAAACCCTCCTCCGAGAGGTCGCCCTCGGTCACCGACCCCTCCCCCACAGAGATTGGGGGCTGGTCCAGCACCGCCAACTGGCCTCAAACCCCCGGTGACCCCACTCCCAGGGTCACCAGCAGTACCTTCCTCAGCACACCCCTTCCCAGAATGCCCCAGGTTCGGGTCGTCGGGCAGCAGAGGCTCAGGGCCCCGCTCCTCTCCCAACACCGGGACACCCGGCTCCTCAGGGAAAAGGTCCTCCCCCAGGGCCAAGGCCCCTGGAAAAACAATCTGGGAGGGATGAGCGAGGAGAACACCTTCATCCCCTCCACCGCTCGACGACCCAGCAAAGGGTCCTCCGTCATCACCTGCACCACAGCCCTCGTGGTTGTTAAAGTCCTCCCCAGGGGCCAGAGGAGTTGAGGCAGCAGGCTCAGGGCCCCGCTCCTCTCCCAACACCGGGACACCCGGCTCCTCAGGGAAAAGGTCCTCCCTGCTGTAGCACCTGGGGGTTTGGGTAGGTCAGGCCACAGTGCGGGACAGTCAAGAGGCACCATTGGCTCATCCCCTGGAGAGGGGCACTGCTGGAGTGTCTCTCCCCTCCAATGGCTGGTACCTTTTCCCCAGAGAGACAGGGGGGAATTTATGGGTCTTCCCCTCCCCGCCCGCCTTGGTGGTCATGGGGCCCAAGGTCCCGCCCCCCAGCCTTTCCCAGAATACGATTGGCTGGGGGAAGACAGGGGGAGTGGCCAGGGTGGGGAGGGTCAGCCGTGACACTTCCTGCCCTGCCCTGCCCCGCCCCGCCCCGCCCCTGGTTTATCAGGTGAGGGAGGGAGGGAGGGCGGGGCAGGGGCCCAGTTCCCTCTCCGGGGCCCAGAGACATGGTCACTGCAAGAGGTGTGGCAGCGGTGGTTCCCCCCAGGTTAGTGCCAGGGTGTGGTGGGGCTCGGGCTCGGGGGCCCCCGGGCCAGGCGTTGAAGCCCCAGGTGTTTCTCTATCGGGGTGGGGAGTGGATGTGGGGTCAGTGGGATCAGGATCAGGTACGGGTTTGGGGGTCAGGGTTCCTGCGCCAGGGTGACGCTGGCATGGCCGCAGGGGCATTGTCATGCCGGGGCAGGGCAGGTCGTGGGCTAGGTGTCGGGGAAGGGGATAGGGTGGTCTCCCCGTGGGCGGGCCTGATGCGTCGCATCTTCTTCAGCGCCTTCTGGCCAGCCAGACGCTCACCCCCATCCCTGCCACAGGCTGGAGCATCGGAAGTCTCCGGTGCCGGGGCTTGTGGTGTTGACTTCGGGGGAGGGGGAGTGGATGCGGCGGCACCACCATCAGCCGTTGGCACGGGCTGGGCAGCCTTCTGGGTGGGGCAGTTTTTTCTTATGTGCCCCACCTTGTGGCACAGGTGGCACCGCACGCCATCCGCCGTCCAGAAGATGCGGTAGGCCGCGCCCTCATGGAGGAGGGTGAATGAGCCCTCGGTGACCTCCTCCCGGATCAGGCAAATGGACACCTGGCGTCGGAAGGAGTAGATGTGTCGGAGAGCGGGGTCCTTAAGACTGAGCAGGAGCAGTTGGACAACCAACCGGATCTCCCCCAAGGTGGTGAGGTGGGGAAGAAGGAGCTCACTTGAAATGAAGGGCGGGATGTTGGAGATCACGACCCTCTGGCCCGTGACCTCCAAAGGGTTGACGGGCAAATGTGTCCCGCCCACAGTGAGCCCCCTCTCCACGGCCAGGTGGACCGCCTGCTCAGTCTTAAGGAAAAAGACAGCCTTCCCGTACATCCGGGCCGCAGCGACGATGGCCAGTGGGCCGACCACACTAGCCATGGCCTTGCTGCAGGCCTCGATGGTCATATTGGGATGGGGATAGGCCTTTACACCCAGGCGTTTAGTCAGGTGCCTGAAAGGGGTTGCGGTTGCGGCCGGGATTGGGACAGCCGAGCCTAAGGCAGCAGCTACCCCGGCGTAGGTGCGGCTGGGCCCCACGACCTTCGGGCTCGCCATACTCTGCTGCTGGATATTGGTAGGCCCCAGGCAGCAGCAGTAGAGGTGAGCCTCTGGCAGCAGCAGTGGTGGAGTTTGTGGGGAGGGGCCCAAGGCCTGCCACCCAAGGCGAGTCCCAGGCAGCGACGGTGGAGACCGGCCTCAGGCAACAGCAGCGGTGGAAGCAGGCCTCAGGGGAGTCCCAGGTAGGCTCTCGGTTGCAGCGGTGGGGGCAGACCTGTTGGGGAGGGTCCCCAAGGCAAGTCCTAGGCAGCCCCAAAATTGAGTCCCAGGCAGCAGTAGTGGTGGAGGGGCCCCAAGGTGAGTCCCAGGCAGCGGTGGTGGAAGTGGGCCTCTAGCAGCAGTAGTGGTGGAGGTTGTGGGGAGGGGCCCAAGGCGAGTCCCAGGCAGCGGTGGTGGAGGCAGGCCTCAGGCAACAGCTGTGGTGGAGGCGGGCCTCGGGCGAGTCCCAGATAGGCCCTCGGTCGCAGCGGTGGGGGCAGACCTGTTGGGGAGGGTCCCCAAGGCAAGTCCCAGTCAGCCCCAAAATTGAGTCCCAGGCAGCAGCAACAGTGGAGGTGGGCCTCCAGCAGTGGCAGTGGTGGAGGTCCTGGGGAGGGGACAAGGCGAGTCCCAGGCAGCGGCGGTGGAGGCAGGCCTCAGTGTTGTAGGCAGGCCTCAGGCGAGTCCTAGACAGGCCCTTGGTCACAACGGTGGGGGCAGGCCTGTTGGGGAGGGTCCCCAAGGCAAGTCCCAGGCAGACCCAAAATTGAGTCCCAGGCAGCAGTAGTAGTGGACGTTGTGGGGAGGGGCCCAAGGCGAGTCCCAGGCAGCGGTGGTGGAGGCAGGCCTCAGGCAACAGCAGCAGTGGAGGCAGGCCTCTGGCAAGTCCTAGGCAGGCCCTTGGTTGCAGCAGTGGGGGGGCAGACCTATTGGGGAGGGTCCCCAAGGCAAGTCCCAGGCAGTCCCAAAATTGAGTCCCAGGCAGCAGCAGTGGAGGTGGGCCTCTAACAACAGCAGCAGTGGCGGAGGTCCTGGGAGGGTCCCCAAGGCAAGTCCCAGGCAGCAACTGCTGAGGCAGGGTCCCAGAGACCAGCAGTGGGAGTGGGCCCCAGGTCAGCAGCAACACTGCCTTGACCTGGGTGAGGTTCAGGCTGTAGCTCCAAAAGTAGGCCCCAGACTCAAAAGCTCTCACCACCTTCTGCTTCTGCCTCCTCCTCTTCTTCCTTCTTCTTTCTTCCTCTTTCTCCCGATGTGGGGCAGCTAGTCCAGGGACAGTCCCCTTCAAGGAGGAGAGTCCTTGCACGTATGCACACACACACTGATCCAACTCTCAAGATAGGCAAACACCCAAGTGGCCAGTGACAAGCACTGCCCTACACATCAAAGGGCAATGCTGTGTGATCAAACAGTGAAGGGGCGGGCAGGGATTAAATCAAAATAGAGTTGGACGGGGAAATAATGCACTCAACTCCTTTCGGTGCCCACCTCTCCCTAAAGGCATCAAAAATGCGGGCCTGTCTCCTGGTTATATTTTTTTTAACCCCCACACTACCACCTAAGTGCGGTAGTGCTTATTTTTTTCCCCAGCATCCATGGTGTGTGTGTGCAGGTGTGAGACACAGTGAAAGACACACAGTGCACGAATCTTTATTCAAATTCCACCACCAGGAAGATAGGAAAACACCCGGGTGGCCAGTGACAAGCAGCACCCTTCACATCAAAGGGCAATGCTGTGTCATCAAAACAGTGAAGGGGAGGGTAGGAACTAAATCAAAATAGAGTTGGAGGGAGAAATGGTGCACTCCACTCCCTGCGGCGCCCACCTCTCCCTGAACAACTCCAGGGTGTTGGTGGAGACCGCGTGCTCCTTCTCCAAGGACACCCAGGCTCTAACGTAACCACGGAAGAGGGGCAGGCAGTCGGCCCTAACGACCCCCTCCACGGCCCGCTGCCTGGACCTGTTGATGGCCAGTTTGGCCAGGCCCAGGAGCAGAACCACGAGGAGATCTTCAGACCTGCCCTCCTTCCTCCGTACCGGGTGCCCAAAGATCAGGAGCGTGAGACTGAAGTGCAGCCAAAAACAGAGGAGAAGGTTTTTCAGAAAATCAAAAAGGGAGTGCAAACGCCCACACCCAATATACACAGTGTTTTCTTAAAGATAAATCCTAATTATTCAAGTTGTTGGAGATCGTTGAAGAGGCGACATGTGCTTTAATTAAAGAGGGATGATGGATCAAACATATTTAGCTTTAGAAGATATTTGGTAAGGGGCCTCGTCAAAGTTATTGCAGGTAATTACCTGGTGTAGAGGGTTTATATACGCATTGATCAAGATGAGGGAGAAGAGGTGGATGGTGTGCAGCAGCAGTCTATACAGGGCCCGTCTTTTTACCCCCTGGAAAGGAACAAAATTAAAATTCCAGAGGCGGCTCAGGTTGTGGGGCACAGGCTCCCGCGGGAAGTACGGGACCTTGGGGTCAATGTGAAATTCCAGCCGGGCTGGGGTGAGCGCAGACGGGATCCCACCGCACACCTGAGCGTCCTCCAACTGGTGCACTACGTCGGGTCCGAGCACCGCCGTTTTAAGGCGTCGGATGGCGGTGGCTACGTACCGGGCGTCTACCGCTGCCCTGCCTGCTATGTCCTGCGGCAGCGTCCAGCCTAGGCACCCGGCATCCAGCACGTCCCCGACCCTGGTCACCCTCGCCGCCTGGCCCTCCCCTCCGACAGCCACTCGAACCCGCGAGTACGGAGGTGCAGATTCCTGAGCAACGCCTCCCTGACGACAGCCGCTACTCCTGCCGGAGGGTAGGCGCGACGCGATTCGACCATGTTCTAAACAGTGATCAGGTCCTGGTAAAAGACAGGCAGCGTCTTGAGGGCGACCTCCAAACCCTCGACTCCGGGGGTACGGCGAAGGATATTGCTAGGGGGCTATAACACTCGCCGCATGGAGTGGCGAGCCACCTTCCAAAGCCACCCCGAAGCCGGTCGCGGCACACCACCAACGGAGGAAATGCGCCCAGCGGCAGTCGTGCCCGTGCGGGGAGCGGTCCCAGCAGAGGAGATCCGCCAGACCCCAACGCGACCGACCGGAGCCACCAAGTTGAATCCTCCGGGCAGACTGCGCGGACCACACCCGTTTACCTCTTAACTGTTTCACGCCCTCTTGAGCTCTCTCTTCAAAGTTCTTTTCAACTTTCCCTTACGGTACTTGTTGAATATCGATCTCATGCCAGTATTTAGCCTTAGATGGAGTTTACCACACACTTTGGGCTGCATTCACAAGCAACCCGACTCCAAGAAGACACAATCTCGACGAGCCTTGCACCACCACTGGCCTCACACTGTCCTCAGGCTAGGCCTCGATCAGGAGGACTTAGGTGTTTGGGCACCGTCAGAGAAAGCGCTTCTATACGCCACATTTCCCTCGCCCGTCAGGTGAGCGGGGATTCGGCGCTGGGCTTTTCCCTGTTCACTCGCAGCTACTAAGGAAATCCTGGTTAGTTTCTTTTCCACCGCTTAGTAATATGCTTAAATTCAACGGGTTGTCGCGTCTGATCTGACGTCGTACTCAATTGTTGGTCAATGATAACATGGACGGCATGGTGGCTCAGTGATTAGCACTGGAGCCTCACAGTGCCAGAGATCTGGGCTGACTTCCACTTTTTGGTGACTGTGTGGAGTTTGCACATTCTTGCCTTGTCTCTATTTTTTTCGTTTTTTTATCTTCTTTTTCTTCTTTTCTTTTTTTTTTTTCTTTTTTTTTTAGTGCACCAATCTTTATTCAATTTCCACCACCAGGAAGATAGGAAAACACCCGGGTAGCCAGTGACAAACACTGCCCTTCACAGCAGGGGACAGTGCTGTGTGATCAAAACAGTGAAGGGGAGGGTAGGGACTAAATCAAAATAGAGTTGGAGGGAGAAATGATGCACTCCACTCCCTGCGGCGCCCACCTCTCCCTGAACAACTCCAGGGTGTTGGTCGACACCGCGTGCTCCTTCTCCAAGGACACCCGGGCCCCACTCCTGT
>NW_025204071.1:6742-9038 GCF_004010195.1 Chiloscyllium plagiosum
GGTAGGGACTAAGTCAAAATAGAGTTGGAGGGAGAAATGATGCACTCCACTCCCTGCGGCGCCCACCTCTCCCTGAACAACTCCAGGGTGTTGGTGGACACCGCGTGCTCCTTCTCCAAGGACACCCGGGCTCTAACGTAACCGCGGAAGAGGGGCAGGCAGTCGGCCCTAACGACCCCCTCCACGGCCCGCTGCCTGGACCTGTTGATGGCCAGTTTGGCCAGGCCCAGGAGCAGGCCCACGAGGAGGTCTTCAGACCTGCCCTCCTTCCTCCGTATCGGGTGCCCAAAGATCAGGAGCGTGGGACTGAAGTGCAGCCAAAAACAGAGGAGAAGGTTTTTCAGGAAATCAAAAAGGGAGTGCAAACGCCCACACCCAATATAGACGTGGTCCACGGACTCCACAGCGCCACCGAACAAGCAGTTGGGCTGGGAGTCCGTGAACCACCGCAATCTGCGGTTGCAGGGGACTGCTGCGTGCAGCACCCTCCACCCCAGATCCCCGAGAGAAAGGGGGAGGACTCCCGCGTAGAGAGCCCTCCACTGGGGATCCCCACCGCCCGGTGGCAAATGGGCACGCCAAGGCGTGTCCGGACGGTGGATGAGGGAGAAGAGGTGGATGGTGTGCAGCAGCAGTCGGTACAGGGCTCTCCTTTTCACCTCCCGAAACAAAACAAAGTTAAAATTTCGGAGGCGGCTCAGGTTGTGGGGCACAGGCTCCCGCGGGAAGTACGGGACCTTGGGGCCAATGTGAAATTCCGTCCGGGCTGGGGTGAGCTCGGACGGGATCCCACCGCACACCTGAGCGTCCTCCAACTGGTGTACTACGTCGGGTCCGAGCACCGCCGTTTTGAGGCGTCGGATGGCGGTGGCCACGTACTGGACGTCTACCGCCGCCCTGCCTGCTATGTCCTGCGGCAGCGTCCAGCCCAGGCCCCCGGCACCCAGCACGTCCCCGACCCTGGTCACCCTCGCCGCCGCGGCCCTCTCCTCCGACAGCCACTCGAACCCGCGAGTACGGAGGTGCGGATTCCTGAGCAACGGCTCCCTGACGACAGCCGCTACTCCAGCCGGAGGGTAGGCGCGACGCGATTCGACCATGTTCCAGACAGTGATCATGCCATGGATTATGCCATGGATTATGCCATGGAAGTGCAGAGTTACAGGGATATGGACCTGTATAGGATGCTCTTCCGATGGTCTGTGAGGACTTGATGGGTCAAATGGCCTAGTAGGGATTCTATAATTCTAACTCCCGAGGATGTTATAAGTCAGGGAATTCAATTATGGTAATGGTAACACTCGCAGCTACTAAGGGAATCCTGGTTAGTTTCTTTTCCACCGCTTAGTAATATGCTTAAATTCAACGGGTTGTCGCGTCTGATCTGACGTCGTACTCAATTGTTGGTCAATGATAACATGGACGGCATGGTGGCTCAGTGATTAGCACTGGAGCCTCACAGTGCCAGAGATCTGGGCTGACTTCCACTTTTTGGTGACTGTGTGGAGTTTGCACATTCTTGCCTTGTCTCTATGGGTTTCCTCCGGGTGCTCTGATTTGCTCCCACAATCCAACAATGTACAGGCCATGGTAAATTACCCATCTTGTTCAGGAGTGCATAGGTGAGGTGGATTATGCCATGGAAGTGCAGAGTTACAGGGATATGGACCTGTATAGGATGCTCTTCCGATGGTCTGTGAGGACTTGATGGGTCAAATGGCCTAGTAGGGATTCTATAATTCTAACTCCCGAGGATGTTATAAGTCAGGGAATTCAATTATGGTAATGTTGTTGAATGTTATATTTACTCTGTGCCTTGGCTCATAAATGATGTGGAGATATCCGTGTAGGACTGGGGTGGACACTTCACCTGATGAAGGAGCAACACTACAAAAGCTTGTTATTTCAAATAAATCTGTTGAACAAGAATCTGGTTCATGTGATTTCTGACTTTGGCTAATAAAGTTCAATTTACAAACTGAATGCTACCTACATGAAATGAGATGGACAGTACTTTTGTTGTCTTTGAAACAGATGTGACTGTGTTGTTCTGAAAGTTTGTTTTAAGGTGTCACTTGCTCCATTATACAGTGCTGGAATATAATGATGTACAAATGAGCACAGGACTTCTGAGCCTCTTTTGTGCATTTGGTCAACACATCTGATAGTCTAAAACTGCAGTAAAGACGATTTTTGGAGTCATGGAGTCATAGAGATGTATAGCATGGAAACAGACCCTTCAGTCCAACCCGTTCATGCCGCCCAGATATCCAACCCAATCTAGTCCCACCTGCCA
>NW_025204072.1:0-2756 GCF_004010195.1 Chiloscyllium plagiosum
TGCTGTGCTTTTCTAGCAACACCGTCTCAACTCGAGCTATTTAACAAACTGGTCTTGATTGTATTTTGGTTTAACTTTATAATGTTGCTGTGAAGATAAATTCAGTTCAGAGTCCCAGAGAGAGATCAGTAACTGAGATGACAATTGATTGGAATAATCAGTGATTCAGCTGCTTTGGGAGCTTTGAATTACCACGTACCACGTGAGTTTTAAGTCAGTGGAAGCCACTTGACACATGCGGTTGTCGTTTACTCCTTGTGTTCGGATGGTCATCATCCAGCTGAGACTGACCTGACTAATAGACGGAACAGCTATCATGATTCCCACACCAAGTGGGAAGTTGCTCCTTTGAGTTGTTAGCTTTATTTGCAGACACCTGGCGCACTAGTCTGAGGAGGCGGAGACTGTAAGTCATTCCTTTTCCCCCTCTCTGTCATTGTATTTGCCTTGATTTCTTGATGTGACTCATGCATAGATTCGTGCCTGTCTACTCAGACCCTTTCTCGGCCTACTGGCCTGGTCTCTTGTTAGATCTGGAGGCCTGGCCCAGCCATCCAGATAAATCCGAAAACTGCAGCAACGTGAACAAATGAGGGTGAAACAGAAAACTGAAGCCCACAAGGATGCAACAGAGGGTCTGACTGGCTCCAACAAGAGATTGGCCAGAAGAGTATCTGGAAATGATTGGAGCCAACCTCATGGACCATGTGGAGTGGCTGAAAATAAAGACACCAGATAGATTGCTGCGGCTTTGTCTGGGATTGGTTTTATTTGAAGGGTCAGATGAGACCAGGAATGGAACCAACCACTCCCTGGTCATAGCATTAACAGTGTAAGTAAAGTACAGCACACGGGGGGCACAGGGTGGAGAGTAAAGCCGACTGACCTCCTGCTGTTCTGTACATCACTGACCATGCTGAGCAGCTAGAGAGGGCACGTACTTTTCAGTAGATTGCATATGCTCACGTGGTTGAATATTTTGGTGAGATTGATCAAAGGCAGGAACTGCAGTGGTCTCCTTTGTTCACAGTATTTCTCTTGTAACCACTGGACTGATCATATGGAATGGCCACTCCTGATCCTATTTACTATATTTAAATATTTCTATGTCTAATTGGTGGAATCTCTCTTGTAGTTAATGAGGGCAGCTTTGAATCAATGCTGACTTCTATCACAGTGATATTAGACTTCCATCCGTCAGCATTTTCCATTCCTATATGCCGAGTGTTGGGTGCAGTGTTTTAGATCACATCATAAAGTGTGTTCAATCTCACTTCTGTGAGGAGACCTGTTCAGATTGAGTCTTGGAATTGTTGATTTTGACCTCGGCAGGGAGTTTGACTGATACTGAGAAGACGATGGTGTCTGTTTTAAATGAGCATCCTTGAAGGATGGTGTCCTAGCCCAGGAGGACAGCAAGGAGTGATTGGTTTTATAGGCGATGTGTTGTAGCTCCATGTGTTGTGAATGTTGTTCGGAAGTCAGGTCTGCTGGTCCAGTTGATGCCAATCCCCTGATCTTGGGGGTTTCTGGGACACCTTGTGGTTTAGTTTTTTTTCTGAGAGAAGGTTTTATTTCCACACAAACTTTGAGCAGCAAAGCTCACGTGGTCTCAGTCCACGTGGTTCCGAGCTATGATAGCAGGGGCAGAAGGGCAGTGACTCATGCTGCACATTCAGCCTTACGTCAAATGTCATTCATTTAACATTGTCACGAATGAACTGCAAGGCAATTTGAACAAGTGTTGGTTAACTTGGAGGATGTGTGGTTTGATAAAGCAGGAGCTGCAGGAAGACAGCGCAGGAGTGCATGTGAGTGTCCTGCTAGCTGGCTAATCACTGCCTCTGACACATTTTTATTTGGATCCTGCTGCTAATTTTCACAGAGGAGGGTTAGTTATTTTTGTATAAATCAGTAAAGAAACGTAGTAATGACCTCAGTTTGCGAATGACATCTGAACCCATTAATGATGTTCCTTTTGTTGTCCACTTGCTGTTGTATTTCCCAGAGTTGTTGCCCAGAATGAACGGCGGGAGGAGTGGACGTCACTGCTTACAACAATTAAAAAGCTATTCATTCAGTATCCTGTGCTGGTGCGTTTGCAGGAAGCAGGTACTTACTCATCACAGGAACTTTCAGTCAGGGTTAATAATGTTTACACAGACTATACTGGATTATTAATTCAGTGGCATCAAAGCTGTGCTAATACTGGGATGAGTATTGCTGAGAGAGGTTTACTCTGGGACGGCAGTATTGCTGAGAGAGGTTTACTCTGGGATGGCAGTATTGCTGAGAGAGGTTTACTCTGGGATGGAAGTATTGCTGAGGGAGGTTTACTCTGGGATGGCAGTATTGCTGAGGGAGGTTCACACTGGGATGGAAGTATTGCTGAGGGAGGTTTACTCTGGGATGGCAGTATTGCTGAGGGAGGTTCACACTGGGATGGAAGTATTGCTGAGGGAGGTTTACTCTGGGATGGCAGTATTGCTGAGGGAGGTTCACACTGGGATGGAAGTATTGCTGAGGGAGGTTTACTCTGGGATGGCAGTATTGCTGAGGGAGGTTCACACTGGGATGGAAGTATTGCTGAGGGAGGTTTACTCTGGGATGGCAGTATTGCTGAGGGAGGTTCACACTGGGATGGAAGTATTGCTGAGGGAGGTTTACTCTGGGATGGCAGTATTGCTGAGGGAGGTTCACACTGGGATGGAAGTATTGCTGAGGGAGGTTTACTCTGGGATGGCAGTATTGCTGAG
>NW_025204072.1:7838-9040 GCF_004010195.1 Chiloscyllium plagiosum
CACTCTCTCTCCTCCTGTCAGACACACACACACTCTCTCTCTCTCCTCCTGTCAGACACACACACACTCTCTCTCTCTCCTCCTGTCAGACACACACACACTCTCTCTCTCTCCTCCTGTCAGACACACACACACTCTCTCTCTCTCCTCCTGTCAGACACACACACACTCTCTCTCTCTCCTCCTGTCAGACACACACACACTCTCTCTCTCTCCTCCTGTCAGACACACACACACTCTCTCTCTCTCCTCCTGTCAGACACACACACTCTCTCTCTCCTCCTGTCAGACACACACACTCTCTCTCTCTCTCCTCCTGTCAGACACACACACTCTCTCTCTCCTCCTGTCAGACACACTCTCTCTCTCTCTCCTGTCACACACACACTCTCTCTCTCCCTCTCACTGACTGTCACACTCACTCTCTGTTTCACTCGAAGTCTCTGTACCTTCCTCATATCCCGTCGTGATGCTGTCAGACCAGGCGATCCCCTCATCTTCCTGGATGTCTAAGACCCTGTCGATTGATTTCTGAGCCTGGGACAGCGCCTGTTTCGCGAAGGTCGACAGATGGGAAGCATTGAACCAGCTCATCCCGGGAGCAGCGTCCCGAGGCCGAGGCCTTTCCAGTGCCGGGCCCGGACTCAATCACCGCCCTGTGGTTCACAGCCTCTCCCACTCAAGACAAGGACTACAGCCTGCCCCGTGACAGTAGCACGATCCTCAGGAGACAAACCCACTCAGTGTTGGAGGAGGACCCGAAAGGTCGGCCCGCTCTGCGGATGTTTCCCGTCTCTCGGCTGCTCCACGTCGCAGTCCTCACTCCCAGCCTGCCCCGCGCCCGCCGTCCTCACTCCCAGCCTGCCCCGCGCCCGCCGTCCTCACTCCCAGCCTGCCCCGCGCCCTCCGTCCTCACTCCCAGCCTGCCCCGCGTCCGCCGTCCTCGCTCCCAGCCTTGCCCCGCGTCCGCCGTCCTCGCTCCCAGCCTTGCCCCGCGCCCGCCGTCCTCGCTCCCAGCCTTGCCCCGCGCCCGCCGTCCTACCTTCACATACTTGCAGCCCAGGTCGTGCACACTTTGATGCGAATCGCTCCTGCTTTGCCCAGCATTCTCGGCCTATACCCAGCTCTGCCTGTTCTGTGCTTCACAGTCTGGCAAATAGGATTTCCCTTTCTTATAAAAGCACCTTTCCTCTTTGGTTCAT
>NW_025204073.1:0-3791 GCF_004010195.1 Chiloscyllium plagiosum
AATTCGCCTTTCTGAAGTTGAAAACATTTATGCTTGGTCTATGTTTTATCCATTTCAAAACCTATCCTGAATCTAATTGAGTTATGGTCACTATCTCCAAAACATGCCCCAACTGATATACCTTTCCCTGCCCAGGCACATTTGTGCCATTCAAGTCCTAAACTGCTCCCTCCCTTGTTAGGCTTTCTATTTACTGACTCAAAACATTCTCCAGGATGCACTGGAAGAAAATTGTTTCCTCCCTACCCTTGCATACTAAAACTATCCCAGATAATGTTTGGGTAGCTAAAAATAATCAAACAATTACTGCCTTATTATTCTGACACTTCTAAGAAATTTGATCACGTTTTCAATTCACTATCTCCCCCTGAGATAGTGCACACTCAAAAGTATCTTTTGCCCCTCTTGTACATTTTACTTCTATCTATATGACCTCATTTGATCATCCTTCCTCATTACCATAATCCATTCTTTGAATAATAGTGCACCCTTCCTCCTTCTTCTCTTTCTCATCTGAATATCCTATAGCCAAGAATGTTGAGCTGCCAATACTGTTCATCAATTTGGATGTTGTTGATATGGACTTCCAGAAGGCATTTGATAAAGTCCCATAAAAGAGGTTGTTAACTCAGGTAGAGGCCCATGGAACTGAGGGCAACTTACTGACATGGCTGGGAAAATATCATGAAAGCTGCAAAACATACAGATTGTTGGTCTTTGTATTGAGAGGACTGAAGTGTATAGGTGCGGACGCTATGCTGCAGTTATACAAAAGCCTGGTTAATCGCCACTTCAAACACTGTGAGTAGATCTGGGTACCACACCTTCAGAAAAGTAGATTGGCCATTCAGGGAGTACAGTGTAGGTTTACATAAATGATACCTAGACTTTAGGGGTTAAGTTTCAAGAGAGATTGTACAAATTAGGCCTATTTTCTCCAGAATTTAGAAGGTCAAAGATCTGATTGAAGTCTTTAAGAAATTAACAAAAGACATGGTAGATGAAGCTAAACGATTTCTACTGGTTGAGAATTCTAGAACTAGGGGACACTGTCTGAGAATTAGGAGCTGACCTTACAGAAGAGGTGTAGGAAGCACTTCTAACACAAAAGGATGGTAGATGTTTGGAACTCTCTTCTGTAAACGCAGCGGATGCTGGATCAATTGTTAATTTTAAATCTGAGTTTGATACATTTTTGCTAAGTGAAAGTATTGAGGGATATGGGCCAAAGGCAAGTATATAGAGTTAGGCTACAGATCAGGGATAGTGCCATTAAATGGTGAAACAGGCTTGAGGGGCTGAATGACCTATTTCTGTTCCTATGTTCTTATCTTTCAACCAGATCTTGGTCATAGCTACGATATTATACATTTATACGCCTATCTATGCTCTCAACTATCTATGTCTTTTTCATTAGGTGCTGTGCATTAAAGCATTCCATTAGCCTTGCTGAACTCATTTCTTTCTTGTCTAGCTTATGTCTCCTCTGCCCTTCCAGACTAACTTACGTTTTGGAAGTCACTCTTCAAATTTTAACCAAAGAACCTACTTATTTTGCATGGAACCAAGGGCCCTGTTCACTCAAAGAAGGCTGGGAGATTCTCAAAGGGCCTTCAGCCCTCAGAGGCCTTTCTACTTCAGTGAAGTGGCAGGTTGTAGTAAAGGGTAAATAATTGAGAGGGCCCTTCAACATACAGCTGCACTCTCATTAACTTTGCAGAGATTAGTAAAAAGGAAAACCGGCCAGGACACTACTATGGAGAAAATACTTGGCGGCACAGTGGCTCAGGGGTTAGCAATGCTGCCTCATAGTGCCAGCGACCTGGGTTTGATTCCAGCCTTGGGCGACTGTCTTTGTGGATTTGCACATTCTCCCCATGTCTGTGTGGGTTTTCTCCGGGTGCTCCGGTTTCCTCCCATAGTCCAAACATGTGCAGGTTAGGTGAATTCGCCCTGCTAAATTGCCCATAGTGTTCAGTGATGTGTAGGTTAGGTGCTTTGGTCATGGGTAAATGTTGGGTAGGGGGTATTGGGTCTGGTTGGGTTACTCTTTGGAGGGTCGATATGGATTTCTTCAGCCGAAAGGGCCTGTTTCCACAATGTAGGGATTCTATGATGATTCTCGGTTGGTTTTATGTGTGCCTAGAATGCTTGTACCATATCGTGCCACCAGGTGACCACCTCCACCTGTTCCCTATTGCATTCAGATACTGGAGATTGACTGGAAAATTCTAATTAACCTCCTCTGACAAAAAAACACTCCTTTAACAAGGTTCATAACGAGTCTAGTCGGCCACCTGCCTCAGGAGGATGGGTAGCCTCATCAAACCCTAAAATGGCCTCCTCCACAGTAGCCAGAGCTGGGATTGGTGTCAAGAAATGGGCCTTTTGATTGGCACCTGTATTTTCAGGCACTGTCCTCTTTTGTTCCAAACCTCAGACAGCCTCAAACCTCCTGCCTATACTTTTTGCCTCAACTATAATTCTTAAAATTGAATTGCACAACTTTCTGAGTAAAGAACTTTCTGTTGCTCTCTGTTCCAAATTTCCCTCCTTTTAATCTCGTAGCTACGGTTCCTCAACTACTGAGACAGTCTGAACACTTCGAGCAAACCATGCTGCCTTTTGTTTTATTCCATCAAAATAAACCTCTTTGTCTTTCTCCCTGTTTTAGTTGGTTACATCAAGCAGCAGCCTCTAATTCAAAGAACAAGAATCCACTTGTGGGCACTCAATGGCAAATCAGGCGAAGAGGTATTTACTTATTACTTTAAAATAATGGAATGGAAAACTCACTGTTTGCTCAAAAGCCCCCTACTACTTTCAATTATTCAGCTTCTTCATAACAGTTGTTTGGTGAACTCTGCTGTATTCTCCAATTATTTGATAGCTACAAATCAGAAGGCATAGACAAGAAACAATGAGATATTTAAATTATTCCTAATCCAATGTAAGACTTTTTTAAAAAGAAGAATTTAGTTCAATTTGAAATGGAGATTGTTTCTTGCTGTATCTGCACTTTACCTAATGCTATCCTGCATCTGCAGTGGATAGTAATTTAAGGTCATTAAAATTTGATGATTTGGTTTGTTGACTTTAATCTCACAACAGCATAGCTAAGGTTAGCAATTTCCTCTTAAAATGACCAACACAGCAAAAGGAAACACTAATGAACTTTAAAATGAAAAGAAAAAGCATCATTCCAGCTAAATGTGAAGCATTAGGTTGCATGCATGTCTCAAATGAAATGGCAGAAGTCATATTCCCAATGAAGCCAATTCAGTGGTACAGAAATTGCCAAAACCAACATATATCTGTGATGTCCTTCTAAACTTGGACACTGGGCACTCCAATACTCTGCTACAAACAAGGAATCTCACTCAGCATGAGTATAATTCAGGAAATTGTGGAAATAGTCCTGAAAAGTTGGAGGAACATAATTCATCAGATAGAGTCATAGAGATGTACAGCATGGAAACAGACCCTTCGGTCCAACCCATCCATGCCCAAGGAATCTCACTCAGCATGAGTACAATTCAGGAAATTGTGGAAATAGTCCTGAAAAGTTGGAGGAACATAATTCATCAGATAGAGTCATAGAGATGTACAGCATGGAAACAGACCCTTCGGTCCAACCCATCCATGCCGACCAGATATCCAAACCCAATCTAGTCCCACCTGCCAGCACCCGGCCCATATCCCTACAAACCCTTCCTATTCATATACCCATCCAAATGCCTCTTAAATGTTGCAATTGTACCAGCCTCCACCACATCCTCTGGCAGCTCATT
>NW_025204073.1:6961-9041 GCF_004010195.1 Chiloscyllium plagiosum
TACCCTACCCCCCCAAACCAATACCCTACCTCCCTAAACCAATACCCTACCTCCCCAAAACAATATTGTAAAACAAAACCCTACCCTCAAAACAATACCATACATCATCAAAACAATACCGTACATCCCCATAACAATATCATACCTCCCCAAAAGAATACCATACCTCCCCAAAACAATACCGTACCTTCCCAAAACAATACCCTACATCCTCAAAACAATACCGTACCTCCCCAAACCAATACCCTATTCCCAAAACAATACCATACCTCCCCATAACAATACCGTACATCGTCAAAACAATACCGTACCTCCCCAAAACAATATTGTAAAACAATACCCTACCCCCAAAACAATACATACATCATCAAAACAATACCTTACCTCCCCAAAACAATACCCTTCCTTCTCATAACTATGCCGTACCTCCCCAGTTAGTTTCATATTTATAAATGACCTAAAGCCGTACCATCACTTGCTGTGCTTAGTACCACAGTTCCCTGCCACAATTAAAAATCTTCCATACCTTAAAGCATTATTGCTTAGCTTTTCCCATCTATATGATGCTATCTCCAATGGATCCAAATGCCAGTATTCTCAGAAAAAGTCATTGTGGATCATATGGCATATATTGCCTATTATAATATGATTGAGAGCGTGGCGCTGGAAAAGCACAACAGCATTCGAGGAGCAGGAGAATCAATGTTTTGGGCAACTGCCCTTAATGATGAAGGGCTTTTGCCCAAAATGTCGATTCTCCTGCTCCCCGGATGCTGCCTGACCTGCTGTGCTTCTAGCACCACACTCTCAACTCTAATCTCCAGCATCTGCAGTCCTCACTTTCGCCTGTATGATACCTAATACTTACACTACATTCAAAGACCATGTGCTTCTTCGCCTGTATGAAGACATGGTTCTCGGAACTTTATAAAGGTTTTATTTGTGGACTAGCTTTTTTTATGATTTATCTACTACTGCTGTATGGATTCTTAATACTTCAAAAGGACTTAAATCTAGAGAAGTGAACTACTTCATTTTCTTCCTCCCTTCCCTGGCATATAACGTCACAGGTATTTATGCTTATACATTGTTTTGGTATTATTCACAGTATTCTTTGGTGAGGATAAGTATTGAGTATTCAGGCCTCAAAATAGATATATTTCTTATGTTTCTGTTCATTCTTTATTAATAAAGGGACCATGTGAAACATCCTGCTCTTAACATGCCTCTCAACAAGTATTCTATGTGGTGACAAAAACAAAAGCTGTTTATTTCATTGCATTCACCCTTTTAAAGAGTGTTTTCATTTTAATTCCCTTAGTTGTGAGTTCCCACAGCCAAAAGTGCAAAATGATTTGATTTTATGATTTTCTTTTCTCTCATTGAGGAAGCATGTCATGTCCATTAAGCACCTCCATTGGCACTCTATTTTCATTTGGTAGCTTATTTGATGGATCACTGCTTTACAGATCCATCTGTAAAGCAGCATATTGTCTTATCATCTATTACTCCCAACTTGCCTCAGGATACTCTTAAAAAGGGTCAACTTCAGCAGATAATTGTAGCAATAAATATATGATTGTAAAGTGGAAGTAAAAGTGATACTTGTTTATATAACCACATAAGAAATTAAGGACAAGTCCTTGTCTTTCCAGTGAACATACCCATCAAATTGTTTTCTCATGATAACTCTCAAGTCCATCCTTCCCCAATCATTTTCATCTCTTTACTTCTCTATATGTATATAGTGTCACAGAATTGCTATGGCACAGAAAGAGACCATTTGGCCTATCATGTCTGCACTGGCTCATTAAATGAGCATCATTACCTGGTGCTAATCTCTTGCTTTTGTTGTTACCGTTGAAATTTAGTCTTTTTGAATCTGACTTGATAAGTGCAAGTCAAAAACCTTTGTCAGCTTATCTCTTTTTTCAGCAATGCTCAACTTCTGGACTATCAAGTGGCTATTCTGTGGAATTCTTTACCATAGAGGGCTATAGAATTTGGGTCATTAAGTGTAATCAAGATTGAGAAAAACAGACGTTTCAACAGAATAGGACTCAGGGGTTATAGGAAACAG
>NW_025204074.1:0-2995 GCF_004010195.1 Chiloscyllium plagiosum
ACTGAGCTGAACTGAACTGAACTGAACTGAATTAAATTGAATTGAATCGAATTGAAATTAATGTGACGTGTACTGAGGCACAGTGAAAAGCTTTGTCTTGCGAGCAATACAGGCAGATCACAGAGTTAAGTCGCATAGATAAGTAAATAATAGCGACAATAACTACGTCAGGTCTTGGTTCTGTACTCACCTTTCCCATCAAGAAAATCATCCTCTCACCATGAGCCCTGTCAATCTCCCTCGAATCTTATTTGTTTCAGTATGGTCAGCACTCATTCTCCTCAACTTTATTGTGGAGTGGGCCCAGTCTGTCAAAATGTTTCTCTTGTGATAACCCTCTTCTTCGGAGGAATAGATTTGATTAACCTGCTTCAAATTTCCTTCCAAATATTCCTCCGTAACGAGTGAAATCAATGCTCATCACAGGGTGTTTGTCCAATCGCACCAAGACTTCCCCACTTTGATACTGTCTTTGCTCTGCATTAAAGACAAATATTTCTTTTGCCTCTTATAACTTGCTGGACCTATGTGCACACGAATGTTAATAAGTGACCAAAGAGACAAAACATTTTTTTTACCACAGGAAAGCCGATATAGTGTGTGTACTTCAATTTTAAAAGACATATCATGCAGTGCCACATCAGCTGTTGCTTAACAAAATAACAGCTTATGGTTTAGTGCGTAACATGTTGGCATTGGTAGAGGATTTGTTCGCTAAAAAAGAATGGGATGGTGGAAAGTGAAGACAGAAATAATCCCATTTTTCTTCTGGGATGGAGGGGAACAACTGCACCAAAGATTGTCTCGCGAGTAAAGACTAATCAGGTTGGGACTTTACTGAATGGGGTTTATAAGAATTACGCGAATGAGAGAGGCTCGGAATTGTCATCATCGAATCACAATAACAGCGTTTTGAAATCGAGATGTGGAGGAATTCCTTCTCTCTGAGGCCTGAATGTCTTTGCAAGAAGATAGGATAGTGAAGAAAGCGTTTGTGATGCTCCCCTATATTTGTCATGTTATTGAATACAGGTGTTGGGATGTCATGTTGCTGTTGTGAGGACATTGGTTCGGCCACTGTTTGTATATTGCGTGCAAGTCTGGTCTCAATCCACTCGGAAAGATGTTGTGAAACTTGAAAGGTTTCAGAAAAGATTTACAAAGATTTTGGCAGCACTGGAGGATTTGAGCGATAGGGAGAGGCTGAACAAGTTGAGGTTGTGTTCTCTGCAGCGTAAGAGGGTAAGGAGTGACCTTATGCAGGTTTACAAAATTATGAGGTGCATGCATAGGATAATTAGACAAAGTATTTCTTTCCCATGGGATCGGGAATCCAGAACTAGAGGGCAGGTTTGTTTCCATACTGTACATCTCTATGACACTCGGCCTCTCTGTATGCCTAATCTGAGAGAGATTCTTAAGCGGGAGGGGAATCAAGGGTTACAATGAAAATGAAGGAACGGGAACATGGGCAATTTTCGGTCAATCATAATGTAATGATGGAGCAAGGTGGAGGGGCCACTAGTCTACTCATGTTGCTACTTCCTATGTTCTTATGGGTGAGGAAACAATTGCGCAAACTGAGTAAGACAGCCTGTCAACGGCATTGAGAGGAGTCCTTAGGTAAGGATAAACACCCCAGTGGGTGTGACACCAATGAACATGCAGTACAGGTGGAGAGCCTGGAAAATTGAATCAAATCTTTGCAGATAGCAGGGTGTGAGGAGACGCAGTTCAACGTAACTGTGGGAGACAGTAGATGGTCTAGCCCTTAAATGGAAACATTAACATCAAGAAAGGAAAGGAAGATTTTCAGAGATTCCAATTGAAGTTGGGACAAGGGTGGAAATTCGAAGTAAAATTGATTACTATTTCTAATTCTGGGTGAGAATAGGAAGCAACAATCAATGGATCAGAGACAGAACTTTGACAGCGGTCAGAGTAGGACTGGAACAAGGCGTGCTCCATAAAGCCTGCAAAAAGGCAGCCGCAACTCGGACTTTTGCATGTACCTAGGGCCCAGCTTATTACTCAGAGGATGGGACATATTTAATCCCCTTTCAAACCGACATGTACCCCTCCCTACCCATCAAAAAGAGACACCAGATGATTCAATACCAGTCTGCAATCTCAATTTGATATGCAGACATCCACAGTTCCGGATGATAAATTACGTGATGATGGTCCTTTTCTCACCATTCCAATCCAGTATCTTCATGAAAATGAACAATCTGAGTTTCGCATCTAAATCTAATGGTTCAAGGGCCATGAGGCCAACTCAAGACCAACGTCATATCCGGAAATCAGGTCACGCCGGTGATGAAATTTGAAATCCTCCTGATTGGGAAGGTTCATCTCAAACACCAATAAACCCCACCAATCTGAGGTGACGTAACCTATCCTTCCATGATGAAATTGACCTGTCAGGTTTTAATGATCAGCGACGACTATCGAACTGATTCTTGCAAAATGAAACATTTATAAAGCCCCTGCCATTTTGGGAATTGAACGATCGAGCAGAGATATTTGAGCTGCTCGAGGTTTCTTACACAGCTTTATATTGGATTGGGACGAAATGGATGGCCACTTATTTGCCTGCTACTCATTTATTCAGTCAAAGATTAAACACGAGTAGCGAGTGCCCTCATTGCTTTCCCCCGCACTTCATGCTAAAGTCAGCGAATATGTAGAATGTAGCTCTCTTACATTATTGACACTTCTCCGACATAATCACCACTAAAAGTCAATCATTTCACCAATGTGTTTGAATTTTCAGACCAATGAAGAGTTCAATAAGCTCATGAATGGACCTCTCCGAATCGAAGCTGTCAACATGACTGAAATTGAAACTGATGAAAGAGATGAAAGTAGTGACTCTGAAGAAAGTCACATTCAATTGAGAACTGCAACTGTTGACTGGCGGAGAGAAGGATTAGTTACTCCAGTGAAAAACCAGGTAAAAACCATAAAAAGCTCTCAAGATTATTAAGTGCAG
>NW_025204074.1:4017-5165 GCF_004010195.1 Chiloscyllium plagiosum
CCCACATGAGCACGAGCATGGTAACCTTGCCCTGCTCAGATAGGAATGCTTTCGAACATGCCAGAGAATGGTACAGAAAAACAACCAACATTGCCATAAAAATGCTATGAGTCAGAATCGCTGTGACCACCCACCTTCCCCCTCCGACACACTCTATCCCAGCCCCAGCACCCCGTCCTACCCAGATTCATGCTGTCACTGACGTCTTCCTCATCTTCAAAACCAACATCACAGCGGCTTTGCCACTTCACTACCTCGGAATACCTCCCGCAAATACCAACACCAACAGCCATGCAAAACTTAAATCTCTCACTCAATCCTTCCCTTTCTGGCATTCCAGGAGATGAGGAACACTGGAGGGCAGAAAGCTCTTGGATTGGTGGAGAGGTGTCTGACACCAGAAAACATGATACACTCACATTCCACGGAGCGAGTAAATACCACTCATCTCTCCTCTGTTAGCGCTCTGTCAGTCTCATTAATTCTTCAGCGTGTCTTTGCATTGGTCCCAGAAACTTCTGTCTCTCGTGTTCTGTCGGTTTCGTCAGCATCTACTCTCGCTCGGCAGGGAAAGAAGACACCTCCTCGTTCTCTGAGCATGAAAGTATTGCGGCCTCAGTGGAAATATCAGTCAGGCTGCGTCCAGCACACACCCTCAGCTCCCTGGGAATGTGAGCTATTGAGGGTATGGGAGCACTGTTTGGTAAGCCCCTCACTGTGTCATTTCCCACAGCACTCGGAGGGCTGCCAGCGACCCGGTACGGGCAGAAGAGACCGTGGTGTCAGCAAACATCGACATTTACCAGGAAACAGCAGATGCAGCAGACAGAGATGTACACTTGAAAGACGACAGGGATGCAGATACATTGTGGTGACCCAGATATCCCAATCAATGAATCATCTAACCTCCAAGGACAGTTTGGCAGTTGCCATGGAGAAGCAGACCCAGCACCCTCAGCGTCTGCTGGCCATGGCCACAAAGCTGCACCCCATAGCCCACTGCTCCACAGGCCTGTAGTCGAGGTGCCACTTTCTAATCACAAGTAATAGAGACAGTGCCCTGCTGGAGGAGGAAACACACACAGGTCGCTCCGAAGACCCAGACTCAAGATATCATAGAAGTGGCTGAGCCTCCACCTGCAAACTGC
>NW_025204074.1:5792-7025 GCF_004010195.1 Chiloscyllium plagiosum
TGCATCTTGCCCTGAGATGCTATTTGGTCTGATCGAACACCATGGTCGTTTATAACCAATCGGAAACAGCGTTCATCCTGTCCCTCTCTGAGAGCCATGCCATGTTCCCTAGACAGCCAATGCATTTTGTGAATTTGTCAAGAGGGGAAATTGAATAATGGGACAAGTTTTGCTCGTAAGGAGACTTTACATCATCAAATAATCCTCTTACATGACAATGCTTCAAGTTGTTAGTCACTGCTGTAGAAATCAGATCAGTCCTCCTGGGAATAACCCTAAGGACGCTGCTTGGCCTAAACACTCTCCCCGCCAGGAACTCAGCTCCAGTGTGGACCAGCTAGCGGGAAATTCTCCGACATCTTCAAACTCTTTCTTCTACAAGCTGAAGTCCCAACCTGCTTCAAGAAGACCACCATCATCTTCGTAAATGAGGAAACAAAACTCATGAATTGTTCCTTAATGACGACCCGCCAGTGGCCTGCGCACAATAATCATGAAGTGCTTCGAGAAGCTGGTGAGGGTCCACATCAACTCCATTCTCCCAGCCTGCCTCGGTCACTTAATATTTGCCTTTTAAAGTAACAGGTCCACTGTGGGTGAAATATCTCTCGCCCTGCACCCCTTGAACATCTGGAAAAGGATACTTTTGTCAGACTCCTGCTCATTGACTATCCCTCTGCCTTCAACACTCTTATCCTCTCCACATTGAACTCAAAACCCTGTGACATTGGTCATGATTCTATCCTCTGCAACTGGATCCGCAACTGTCTGTCCCACAGATACCAATCATTGAAGATAGGCAACTGCACCTTCTCCCGAATAACCTTCACCACTTGCGTCCCCCAAATAATGAGTGCTCAACCAGTTACTGTTCTCCCTTTACACCCACGAATCCCGAACGAACACCATCTACACATTCACTGACGGCAGCACTGTAACAGAAGGGAAATTTGACAACGATAAATAAAAAGGCAGAAGGGAGATAGAGAGATCATTGACGTGGTGCAATGAGAATAGCTTCTCTCTCTCTCTCTCAATTTCGGTAAAATTAAAGAACACATAATTGACTTCAGAAGGAAAGGAGAACAACACGCTTCAATCTACATCAATGGGAATGAGGTTGAGAGAATGGAAAGTATCAAATTTCCAAGACTGACCATAATGGACAATCTTTCCGGGAAATACCATGTGTTTGTGCCGTTGGAAAATATACAACAACGCCCCTTCTTCCTC
>NW_025204074.1:8005-9041 GCF_004010195.1 Chiloscyllium plagiosum
TATCATAGATTCACAAAATTAGCTGTGGAGGTGAGTCTAGGATTTTGGCAGCATGAGCATCCAGCACAGATTCATGGAGGTAGGGTGCAAGTGGGTCTGTTTTCTGTCAGTGTCTGTATCCAGCAGAGGTTCATGGAGGCAAAGCGGAGGTGAGTTTTGTTTCATATCAGTATATGTATCCAGCTCAGATTCATGGAGGCAGAAAAGGTGAGTTTGGTTTCCTGTCATTACTGCATCCATCATAGATTAATTGAGGCAGAGTGAAGATTAGTTTGGATTCTGTCAGTAACGCTATCCAGCGCAGATTCATGGAGAGAGGGGAAAGGTTTTTTCGGGTTCCTGTCATGATCTGTATCAAGCACAGATACATGGAGATTGGGAAAAGGTGAGTTTGGGTTCCTGTCAGTGCAGGTCGCCATCACAGATTCATGGAGGCAGCAATGGAGCTTAGGCCCAGTACAAGATCCGGCAGCAACTGCAGTGACTGCATCAGTAAGCGATATCTAAACCAGTCTCGTGGTAACAACAGAATCGTGTTTGGACCAATGTCATGCCTAGCAGCATCAGTGGCATCTACTTTTCCGAGGTCCATCAAGGCCTCTTCGTGACCAATGCATCAGCGGAGTCAAGATGCTGCCAAAGATTGGGCGACTTTCATTCCGACGGTGATAGAGAAGGGGACACATGCCTGACCAGCATGTCCATGATGGAGCACTTAGCAAGGACTATCCTTCAGCACTCCCAGTCATCTCAACCTTTATCTTGGAATGCTCTCCTACATCTTGACACAACACCTCGTACCTACATACAATCTGTCTGAGGAGTTAAGAGTACTTCCATTTCTGTGAATTAATGCACACCATTCCTACAGTTCAAGGATGTGGAGGTTAGGGGATTAACTATGTTAAGCTAACCATAGTGCGTCCGGAATTATAGGTTAGGTGTGTAAGCCATGGGAGACGCAGGGTTACAGGGATAAGCTAGGGCCGAATGGGCACTTTCAGCACTCTGGGGATTCTATGATACTGTGAGTTAG
>NW_025204075.1:0-4443 GCF_004010195.1 Chiloscyllium plagiosum
TGTGTTACCACAAAACATAGGCTGATTCAGTTATTGGAATAATTATTAGTATTTTTATTATTATACATAAAATACCAGGAAGTGTTATTTGAACAGCTCAGCAAAGGTACTGTTACGAGAACCACAGCCGATGTTTTATCTGTGCAAAATTTTGGTTTAAGATTCTCACAAGCACTGGCCAAAAGTCGATCGAAGGTGAATGCGATGGTGAACTAGACAGAGCAGACAGTTACTGCAATCAACAGGTCAGCGTGAATGTTTCAGACATCTACAGACTCCAGGAATATGAAGTCTCCGAGGAAAGGAACAGATATTTTCCTCCAAATCAGTTCAAATAAAATCACTAGTAGATCTGCCGTTGTCACGGCCAAGAGGTACGGTGTCGTACAATTGGAAAGTCTTTATTTTCCATGACCCATAATGACAATAGTTACGAAGTTAACTGAGAAAAGTAGCATTGTTATCTGACAAGAGGATGCTAGTTGGTGCATGCCAACATTCAGCATTCAATCTCTCAGCAATTGACAGACAGTTGCAAGATTGTGAGCCAACCATGAGATACGCTGCAGCTGTCTCGTCCAGCAACTTTCAAATCCACATCCACCATGATATGCAATGCACAGCGCAGCAAGTACAAGGAAGTCAAACGACTGCATATTTACCGCTGAGCCAGACAAAGCCATTTATATTAAAATGGAATTAATCATTGCTTTGTTTCGGTGGATCAAAATCCCCGAAACTCCTTCCGACATAGGATTTCAGCGGCCTCTCAACCAGATGGACGACACCAGTAAATGAAACATAATGACAGTGGTCGAGGAGAGTGTATGTGACTGAAACAGCGTGGTCAAGAGAGTGAATGAATGAATATGTATGCCTGATAGACTGTGTACAAACGTTGTGGACATGGGTGAATTTGAGCGTGCATTTTCGAGACTGTATGCATGATTGTTTGCGTGAAGAAATTTTGAAAGTGTGTACGTACAGCCGGAGGAGTATGCGCGGATGGTTATCAGTTCATGTACTTGTGTGAGAGACAATGCGCATGAGAGAGTGTGCAGCAGTCTCAGATTGTGCTTCTGCAAGCGTGTGTGAGTGAGAGGGGTTGTGTGTATCAGTGACTTTGTGAGTTGCAAGGGTAGTGAGAGCGGGAGTATGTACGACAAAGTATGTGTGTGAGAGAGATAGTTTTAAGTAAGACAGGGTGTGAGTGTGAAACTGAGTGTTAGCATCGACAAACAAAGAGGGTTTCGGTGTGAGATAGAGTACGTGAGACAGTGACTGAGCGTGTTCGAGACATTGTGTAAATGATAAACTGTGAGAGAATGAAAGTTTGTGTGTGTATGTGCGTGTATGGAGTGTGTGTGAGTCTCCGTGTGTATATGTGTGAGTGTGTGTGCTTGTCTGACGGAGAATGTATCATAAATACATAGCTAGTAAGAATCCCAGATTCATAGAGTCTTACAACGATGAGAATGTCCCAACCTGGCTCATTCCGAACAAAATGTCCATCAATGATAACAACATTTCCTTGCTCTTGATCCAATTACTGGGGGCGCTAATAGTTGCAAGTACCGGGTAGTATATCATCTCTAAATACTTAAATATGTCCTGTATGCCAAACATTTCCTCAAACAATGACATCAGATCACACAGAAACATATTATCTCTTCCTTCAACTGAGTTTAATTCTGTGGAATTCAATCTGCACAATTTGGTCGAAGTGCAGGCGAAGTGTTTCATATTGCAGACGGCGTCCCTTAGAGATTTTTTATTCTTTTCCTGAGCTGACCTCAAGTCATCGTGAACTGATGAAGTCTGTTAATAGGCTTGTTTGCTATGTTTCCAGTCAATTGGAAAATGGCTTCCGTTAGCCCGCGTTTATCCAGTTAATTTTCATTATAACTGAAATCCATGTGATGATAATGCTTTACGAGTCATTATTTTATCAACTAGAAAATTGGATAGCAGGTCTGTAGATATACCACACAATTGTATAATTGGAAACAAAATCTGTGTTTTTCAATGTGGACTGAAATGGGGAAATAATCATTTTAAACACAAAGTATTGTTTAAAAGGTTCCCACACCATAGAGAGGTCAGCTCAATCATTGCTCATTGCGAGTGCTGCTTCCGCAGGTGTTGGATTCAGCAATGGATGAGGCACATTTACAGATGACCTGAAGCCAAGGGTTTTGCGAGGGGTAAAAAGTGAACTGTAGCATCTTCCTGCAATATGCTCGGTCATGGAATTAGAGTCGTTGTGATGAACACCGTACAAAATGACTCTGCACACCGAAATTTCCACAATGATCGAAAGCCGTCAATGAACTATTTGAATCCAATTTTCCTGCACTTGGCCCGTCACCTTGCATGAGTTAGCGTTTTAAGTGCAGTTATAAATACTTTGAAAACGTCTTCAGCGTTTTTGCCTCAAATGCTTTTCCAGACAGTCCATTCCAAATTCCCACCACTCACTTGGTAGAATATTTAGTCACCATATCTCCTCCAAAACTTGTGATTTTACCTTAAATCAATGCCCCATCGTCCCCACTCCCTCCATCAGAGGAGTCAATCTACTCTTTCTATACCACACCTATCTTTTTGAACATGGAAATCATACCCTCTTTCGATCTCCTCTGCTTGAAATTAAACAACATCGGTTAGTCCAAACTGTCTGCAAAATTCAGTCTATCCATCACAGGACATGTCCTGTTAAATTTCTCCGGGTACATCCTGAGAAATTCTCTCTGTACCTTCGCCAGTGTAAACACGTCCTTCCTGCAATGTGGATTTCAGACCAGCACACGGTACTCTGACTGTGGTCTAACCAACATTTAATACCGTCCCACCTGCACATCCCTGCTCTTACACTCTGCGCATCGACTAATATTTTCATTTCTCACATTTATACCAGACCATATATCTGAAAACCTACTAGGATGACGGTGTTATAGCTGGCCAAAGTGTCATATTTCCAATACGAGTGTGTTTTGCTTGAGGATAGCTGAACAGCTAGTAGATGGTGGTGTTGAATCATTGGGGGAAAGTGTGAGATTTCCAGCAGCTCTGAATCACTCTGCCGTAAAATAAGACTTTCGAGCTTCAACGTAGTCAGTTTATTGCCCCTCATCTATCGGCTGTAGGCCTGTCTTTTAGTTACAAAGAATCCTTTACAGATGTGAACTAGCCACCCTGTGCCTTCTGATAACAAAGGAAAGAATCTGAGAAGGAAGGTTAAGAAAGAGAATACTGATCAGCAGAAGATTCACCTGAGTAAATCCTGTGGACAGCGATGAAAGTATCACTTTGTAATTATTGCATCCCCTGCGGAAAACACACTGCCATCATCTTTGTGTGAAGGGCCATTGTCATCGCTAGAGTTACATGTCGATGGCTCATGACTGCTTACCTGTTTTTGAAGCTAATTTGTAAAGTACAGTCATTCTCAGCAGGAACAGAAATCTGCTCCCAGCTTTCTCCAGAATTCGCTCTAACTAATCGGTCAATTGGAAAATACTTTGTTCTTTCTGATCTATTAAGTGCATTGTTCGGGCAGTGATAAGAAAACTAACTCCCTTGTGACGCTTAAGACATCAGTACGTTACCAAAGAGTCCCTCCGAGTGCGCCTGAATGAGACGGTTGACATGATCGACCAATTTCTGCACTTCTGCCCTCACCAATTACCTTCTGGCCAGGTCTGAATGGGGAATCTTTGCATATTTGGATATCATTAATTCTTCTTTCTTGACTCTCAAAATGGGGAGGAACAGGTAGAGATGCACTGGAAACAGAAGAGAAGAATGTGGAGTGATCCTCCATGCCACTCGAGACATAACGCTTGGCAAAGGAATGAGGTTGCGACCGAAAACAGAGTTACTGATAGGTTAAGCAGACAACATTTACGCTCCGCTTTCAAACGATGTTATTCAGGTCTATCACGATGCAAACTACATAGTGTGCGAGTTAATGGCTGAGATATAGATACAAATTGGATAGCCAGGGCAAACCAACGTTGAACCTGGAGTGGTTTAGCAAAACAATTCTCACAGGTGAGTATTTGAAGCCTGGCCGATGCCTGAAGGTCTCAGAGAGATTCAGCACGTCGGTCACAATCTGTGGAGAGAGAAACCGAGTTAAGATTTTGGATGCATTGGTCTTCCTTCAGTAGTATAATCAGCTAAGAAAAGTGGTATTAACAATGAAAATTTGGCAGTTTTGAATAGGGAGAATGTGTGGAAAGGAGTGACATGACCAGAGAAGCAGGAGACGAGATAATTGGGAGAAAGATAAACAGAGACAGAGAAAGAAATAATACAGCGAGATAACATTTAGGAGAGGCAGACCAAAACGAATGTTGATGATAAACGCGGGAGAAGGAAATCTCGACCTGTTCTAATAGGGAGCCCTCAGTTGGGGAAAACCGTTTGTCTTTGCAAAAT
>NW_025204075.1:5431-9041 GCF_004010195.1 Chiloscyllium plagiosum
TTTTGAAAGAAAATCATTATACTATGAAAGGGGGTTTATCATTTCTCCCAGCTCAGTGTGTCCGTGGTTTGATTTAGTTTTGGCCGTCTGGCTGTTCACTGAAAGAGGGCAGTCAGTTTGAGGCTGCCAGTTCAAGTAACAGCTGCATGAAAGAAGCAGGTCCATGCTGGTACCTCTCTCTGACATCTGTGCTGTAAGTCTTTGTGTTTGATTTTCTTTATTCCTTTATTGCCAGGAACTGTTGACGGGGCTTCCTGCACGTATTGTGAACATCATCGTCAAGTTGGTGTGATCTGTTGCGTTTTCAGATACGTTAGGTTATTCTGCATTCTGTACTCTTTTGTTTGGCATCATTTTTGTCATCTTTTAATTTATATGTTTTTCGTGTAAAATCAAGTGGTTTGACGAGCTGCATCCCGCCTGGGATCTTCGCTTTACACAGCCCCAAAATAACTGGAAAAAAACAGAATCTGAGCTCCTTTTTTCAAATGGATTGAGAGGGTCAGGCCTTTTCCACAAATACTGGGGTCTCTTTGCTAAATTAGTTCTGTAGTTCCATTTTGGGATTAAGGTTGACTGGACTCCAAGGCATCGCGTTGTAATTGTTCGTCCTCTTTATTTCTCGGTGTTGAATTCATTTGTTTTCATCAGTGGTTATAATAGCAATGGCGCTTTCCATAACCATTAGCTTTCCGGAAGTGGATGGAGTGTCCTTGGCTTTTTGCAAAAGTTGATTAAAGCCAAACTGCTGGAATTCGCAGAGAAACTGGGGTTGGAGCTGCCTCGTTCGATTCGAAAAGGAGAAGTACTTATAGCAAAAAACTTAGTATTTAAATTTGCTGGAAATGCAATCAGACTATTCAGAGATGGGCAGAATTCAATTAAAAATGAAACATCTAGAGGTAGATTCAAAAGACAAGCAAAGGTCAAAGGAAATGGAACAGTTTGAATTATGATTAAAGGCAGAGGAAGGAGCAAAAAGAATAAATCGCTTGGCAGAAGAAAGGAATAGAGAGAGAAAGAGACAGTGACGAGAGATAGAAAGAGAGAGAGGAGAGAGAAAAGGAGAGAGACGAAAGGCAAAAGAAAATGAGTCTCTAATTCTGAAATTGTCACTTAGACGGGAGTTCAAAAATTCACTTTTCTAAGTAATGATGACTCATGTGGAAGAGCAGAAGATTAAACAGCAAGTTTAGCAGCTCAAATGGCTAGCGAGTATTAGTTGATCGAAAAATCAAAGCTTGTCTTTCAAAATCGGTTTCAATCTTCGAAGAATACACATTGGGCAAAGAGAAAGCCTCATGTGGAAAGGGAATGTAAATCTCGATAGTAAGTATAAATTATCACAGGGTGAAAAGGAAAGCTTTGAAGATGACAGAGAAGTTCAGAAAGAGAAAGACAACGGAACGAGGACGAGGACATGCCGCAACCCAAAGGACTAGCCACACTACCATACATCAGGAGCATTTCAGAAGTGACAGCCAGACTACTGCGACCACTAGGACTGAAAACAGCACAAAAACCAACAGCCACCCTCAGACAACAACTCACCCGAACGAAGGACCCGATACCCAGCATGAGAAAAACTAATGTAGTGCACAAAATCGTATGCAAGGACTGCACAAAGCACTCTATAGGACAAACAGGAAGACAGCTAACGATCCGCATTCATGAACAATAACTAGCCACGAAACGCCACGACCAGCTATCCTGAGCAGACGACAAGCAACATGAATTCGACTGGGACAACACTACCATTATAGGGCAAGCCAAACAAAGAACAGCCAGCGAATTCCTAGAAGCATGGCACTCATCCACAAACTCCATCAACAAATACATCGACCTGGACCCAATATACCGGCCACTACAGCGGACAGTCTTTTTTATTCCACATATATCTGCCGACAAAGCCAGGGCAAAGCAATTTAAAATAGCACGTGAAACATCATAGCTTTCCCAATTCGATCTCTCAATTAAAAATCTGACCACTGAGTGTATATTGCATCTCTTCAGTGTAACATCCAGAAACAAAATCAATCAGCATCTCACAGCTTTTCAGATATTTTATCATGTTTTTGTTTATATTACGAAGTTTCATTGGACTCCAAAAAAAATCTGTTTTCATCCCTTCCCTGCTCATGACATTGCTAAAATGATCTGAACATTTCTTTAAAGACTGAATGTCCACAGGAATCATTAACATTGTATGAATGGAGACTTGTACTGACAGACTCAACGGTTGCAGTTTTAAAGTCCAAACATCATAGTGTCCCGATCATGCTCAAAGAATTGTCGCATTCTTAGTCTGAAATATGTGAATACTCATACCGCCATTCCATCTCTTAACTTTGTCAATAGTCTCAATCATCTAAAGAGTCGTGCTCACGCCCACGTTTTCCATATGCCCCTAATTTGTTTTGTTTCGACTATTTTAACATTGCTCCCTATTTCGCTCTGACCACGATTTTAGACAATGCAACAACTACTGAGTGCAATGATATCGAGTTCAGAACTGGGGGGACGTTCAAGGTTGCACAGGCAGCAGCTGTCACAGATGGCGTTCTGCAGTGAACAGTACAGTCAACAGTGCTGCTGACCTTCGAGGTATGTTCATTTTGGCGAATGTCAAAGGATCAAGGGAATTTGGTGGGCTGATGTTGACGAGAATCATGATGAACCTATTGAAATGCTTACAAATTACAGAAGCGAGCGACAACGGGAGGTTGTGAGATATGCAAGCTGTGTGCTTTTCCGATGGCCACATATTTGCTGTAGTCTTCTGGAAGAAGGTGGGTTCTTATGATTGTAGTAAGGAGAGCTTAAAGAGGTCCGTAAATATTCCCACCATCTAGTCCACGCCGGATCTGAGTGCAAGGTTATGGATTTCATCCAGGCCAGTCGCTTTCTGTGAGTCCTCACATAAGAAGATCAGTCTTAATCTGTGGTGGTAATAGTGGTTACGTTGCATCCCAGGCTGCTGTGATACCAACTAACAATGCTTTGAAATCGTCGAGTTGTGATATACTGTTTCCCGCAATTCTGTTCAACTTGTTTTAGTAGTCTGTTGTGCGTGAAAGTCTTGCCGCAAAAGACAGTGGCCAGATTAAGGTGCACTTATGAAGGGCTTACTTGGATTTTCTGTATAAATCACGGTTGATCGAGCTGTTCACCTTTGACTTGAAATTCAGTTGGGACAGGAACTCCCATTTCTGTCCATGTTTCCCACATGACAAACATTCAGATTATCATCTTCAGCATGCAGTCTTCTGCACACTCACGATGTCCTTGACGGTGCTGGCATATTTCCTTAGTTTGGACATTTAAGTGCTGGAACAAAGCAAAGTCCACTTATGCTAGGCAGTCCTGTAAAAGCCCAGATTGTCCAGTTCAATACTGGAGTGCTTTCTATATTAGATCCTCTCATACCAATTCCTTCTTGCCAGCTTGGAGGAGCGGGACAAAGCCCTGCGATCGAATGTTCAAAATTACGAACGGTGAATGGAGGGGTAGCCACATTTTATGGTGGTATATCTCCGGTCAAGAAAGTTCAGAACTTTAGTGGAACAGGCGACATATTGTTAACCCGTGTTTAAGGTTTGCCTGTTTGAAA
>NW_025204076.1:0-5689 GCF_004010195.1 Chiloscyllium plagiosum
ACAAGGTAACAACATAACATTAGGTCGAAACAATTAACAGCTGTGTTACATGGATACAAAAACCAATTCGAATTCGGCCAATCAGTTTCAATTATGCCCAAATAAGGTTTGGATGTGGTATTTTTACAATGTTAAAACCAATTAAACGACCCGACGTTTTGTGGGACAAATATCGGCCATTTTGAACAGTTACCCAGAGCGGCAAAGAACAGCAAAGAGAGCATCTAAAAGACCAACAGATGGAGGATGTTCGTAACATCTCCAAGATGTGTCTATCTGGAGAAATAGATTGCATAGAAAAGAAACATCAATACCGACCTGGAAAAAAAATCTACAGAGAAAGATACGAAGAAAAGATTCGACAACAAGCTGGTTTGTAAATTGATTTTTTTCGAAAATGTGAATGGGGTCGGGGTTGGGGAAGGTATTGTAGAGCACAAGGTTTAGAGAAATAAGTTGTAAGTAGTTATAAGTTGATTATTCTCCGTCAAATGTTAAAAAACAATAGAATTGTTATTTTTAACTTTAAATAGCGATTTTTGGAATAGTTCTTTGCCTCTTGAATTTTTACAGAATACAGTACGGGGTGAATCATTTCTGTTTTGTCGGTTTACATTTGCAGAGGGGTTTACCCCGTCACGTAACACCAATTTCTGTGGTTGCTTTGCTGTTTCACATATTTGTGAATTTTGCAGCACTAACGATTTTGAAGTTGTCCCCTCTACACAAAACGTCCGTGGTTTTGCACCATTGTACAAAAGGTGCAGTGTGTCTAAGCGACAGGGCTCCCTACAATGACATCCGACGCTGTTTCAATCTATCTATCCTGATAGCGACCCATGGAAACAGCACTGCGCACTCTCCTCGTGTCTAGAAAACAGTCCCTTCACAGATAATGTTACATCCCGCTCTCAAGCGGCTTTTCATTCCATCACTTTCAATTCCGCACAGAATCCGTTTCAACAGACTTTGTCACTGAGTCATTTGTTTGTGTTCAAATCCTGTGAGCAGAGGGTCACAGTTGGAGAATGCTGAGCCCATAACCCAGAGATTAGACCATACTCTGTGGACTGTAGTCTGCTGTTCATCATTTCACTAACAGCAGGTAGATGTGTCTATGCTCTGCAAATTTTCACGCCTGTTTTAAGAAGCAAGATAAACATTTCCTGGTACCTGCTCTTGTTGTCACACAGACAACAACAACAGCACTAGTCGAGATTGTCTGCACTCCGACATCCGTTTTCTTCCCAGGGGTGTAAAGATGATGGTCTGAAACGATTTCTTCTGTTCACTGTCACTCTGGGATGGTGTAAGCTGTGAAATTTATTCTCTGAGCTTGGGGTAACGTGATAAAGCTTATGCATATCAGGTGCAGTGTGCCTGAGCGACAGGATATGCTGCAGTAACATCCCATGCTGAATCAGACAGCAGAGCCCTCGCTGTAACTTAGAGGAGTACATAGACACAGTTCCCGATGACGGGGAGAGACTCTCTCTTTCCCTGCAGTTCTGCTTCAGAATGTTTCATCTGTTTCAGATGGCGTTATTTGCACTAGGTTCCCAAAAGAAGATGGGTTCCTGTGCATGTGCAATCTCCCTTTTGTACAGCTTTCCAGAATTTGCATAACTCCCACTCCCTTTAGCCGCCTCTCCGATCCCCAAACCCGTGTTTGATATGGAGTTGAAGAGCGCGTTCACGTTTCTCTCCCACGACACTGATTGCCGTGCCACACGCCAGACGAAAAGCTGAAGACTGCGGGAAACTGCTGTGTTCAGCGCTAACAGAGCGGCCTAGCGGGAGCGTATTGGGCTCATAACCCCGAAATTAATGGATTGAAAACATCCTCTGCTCGTTGACTATTCCAGGTTTCAGTGTGTGTACTGTCCCCGCTAGTGTTCCTATATATCATAGCTCCATTCTACGTATTGCATGTTGTATCACTTTCCGTTTCCATTCACTCAATGTGTCTGAAATGACTATTTCGTACTGATACACCCGCCAAATTTACACAGGTGAGGAAACACACTTGTGAAGGTCTGGAAGCTCTTTCCCTGTTCTCTGTCGGTCCGCTCTGATCTGATTCGCAAAATCATTTGCCAGAGCTGGGAACAAACTGGTGAAGGTGAGCGATATCAGTTGTAGAGTGCTCTATGCGCATGACGCCCTGTTCTCTGTCGGTCTGCTCTGATCTGATTTCGCAAAATATTTGCCAGAGCTGGGAACAAACTGGTGAAGGTGAGCGATATCAGTTGTAGAGTGCTCTATGCGCATGACGCCGTGCTGTTATTCCCTATGCTGGTTCGAACAGCAGTGTCCTTCCCGTGAAGTGAAAAGCCGTGAGTGACAATTGGATCAACTTGTTGGAGACAGCATTATGACACTGACACAGTTCTGCATTACTATAACATCGATGGCCAATTATGAATAACCACAGAGATATACAAGCTCCAGAGAGTCACCATGGACTCGATGGGCTGCACAGCTTCTGTCGGCGAGTGAGTGACGCCACACGTTGATGCTGTCCCTCCTGCTGTCTCTGGGACAGAGTGCTGATGGTGAAACAATGTTTCATTTTAACCCTCCCTTCTGCGTTCGACTGTCTGCAGCCCGCAGCTCAGGGCCTTGGGGATGACTCTTAGTGACTGAGGGTTTCATTCGCATTCTCTTCATCTGGGACAGGTGTTAACTGCTGCCCGATTGTAGCATAGAAACCGATGTCACTGTTACAAAAGCCTTTCTGCAGGATTGCTGTGAAGATGGATTCTGAACAGCAAACAGGCTGCACAAAAATTCGGGTAGAATCCGGAGTACATTCTGTCTTTCCCAACAGACAACTCTCAGATAAATGGTATTTTCAGGAAGTTCTCAAACAAACTTGCTGATTTCCAGCACTTGATGGAACTGGCTGTGCCGATCAGAGCGAACTTGCAAGCACACCCACGCGCTTGCCTCCGCTCACATTGCCGGTCATTGGAGGGAAATAGCTGAATACTCTGCCAATGGAGTCCAAGCGGAAGGGATAAACAGCACTGTCCCGTGAACAAGGAGACGGAATAAGAGGGTGATATTCTTGAAACTCTTTGGAGCTTAGAAATACGAGAGCAAAGTGAAATGTAGTTAGATCTGAGCGGCTTTGAGCTAGTTTAGTGTTGGAAACGTAAGAATGTCACTTGTCTAGGGGCATGATCGTCGCTTAGTAGCTTGAGTTAATACTGGCATGTGAGAATTTCTTACTTCAGGTCGCCATCGAGCCTTGGTTGTTTGATTTCACTTTGCTCAGTTGCCCGATCAACTGTTTGATAAAACCAAGGTGTAAATCATGAAAGTTGCACCCCTTGAAATAACGTTGCGTTCAGGGGTAATAAGTGTCATGGTAGTGAGCATGGCACAGTACTAATGCGGTGAAACCGAAACAGGTGTTTCAGGATGTTCACCCACACAATCCCACTCTGAATAATTCCACCATCTGTATGTTTGCACAGTTCTGGGTTTGAACGTTTATGAAGTGGGGACGGGAAAGGATTGGAAACAGCGCTGAACAGGTTGATGGGAATGGTCTGGTATATGAGGAATGTCAACAATAAAGGTCATTTGGAAAGTTGGGACAGTTTTCCTTGGAGAGCAGAAGGCCGAAAGCTGGCCTTGTTAAACCTTTTCAAGACATGAGTGGGATAGACAGAGGAAATAAGGAAGGGAGAATGTTCCCTACGCCTGACAGGATCGAGATCGATTCGGCAGATATTTAAAGTCATTAGTAAAAGAAGAAAAATTTACATGAGGAGAAACGTTTTCACATAGTGAGTGGTTAGTATCTGTAAACCACTGTCTGACATTGACAAAGAGGCAGTTTCAATGGAGTTAGTTAAAAATTAATTCGAAGTTTATGTTGAAAGTAAAAGTGTGGAGAATTACAGGGAGAAGGCAAGAGAATGATACCAAAGGAGAAACGCATTTATCTCTGTGGAGGACCAGCTCAGCTAAGGTGTTTTGTGACACATTTGTGATTCTGAGTGGAATCATAGTTAGACCAACAGAATGTAGGGAGTTAAACAACGGTGATATTGGCAAAGCCGGGACACATCTACACAACAGAATCTTAGCCAGCACGTCCATGTCGCAGGGAGGATGGCGCTGCCTGATAATCCTTCAGGGTGTCCTGCGGATCAAACACAGCACCCTTCATTACTCAGAGAAGCTCAGGGCTCTGTAGCGTGGCCAAGCAGCCTCAGCCGCAGGATTCAGGTTCCAATTTGGCAGGTGGTGGAGGTTTGATTTCCACTGCTACAATTTCCGTCGCATCCGCTGCAGCGTGTTAAAGTGCCGTGGTCAAAAAGCAACCGCTGGTCTGCCTCTTGGAGAGTAAAATGCAATGTGGGAGAGTGCAGATTTTCTCCAAGGTGTCAGTGTCCGTGCTGTCATGACGTGTTCGCCTTCCACAAGGTAAACCGCGAGCTCAAGCAGCTGTCCTGCTGCTGTTTCGTTTCAGGAAAGTTGAGTTTTCACTGGAACTGAAGAGAGACTGTTGTTTCATTGCTGTTGTGAAACAAAGTTCTGCGGTGACTCTACTCGTCGTTATTTCGTTTTCTGGCGCAAGGGAAAATTATTCCAATGAATTGCGATGTCATATGTTCTTAAATTTCTCTCTTTTCCTTCTTTTCAGTTCTGGTGATGGAGGAAGGGAAAGCTAATCTAATCGAGAATGCGATTGATGAAATTGACATTCTATGGCCCATTCTTATTATGTTCTTTCTTTCTCTCTTTTCAGCACTTCCTGGGAAGAGGTGGTGCACTCAGGCTCCAGTATGTTTGAAAGAGTAGTTTGGAATTGCCCTGTTGTTAGTTGTGAAATTACTTTACGGCTCATGCCCTCGGACTGTCTCACATTTAGCATTCATGCTTCGCTGTGTCTGAAAATGCATTTGGTTTGTCATTTTTGTTTGTGTTCCGTGTTAAATCGTGACTGTTTTGCCATTCGCTCACTACATTTCGAGACAACACAGTTTGTGAGATAATTTCCAGCAGCAAAATCCTCAACTGAGGATCTGGGAATATTTCACGAAGTATGGTCAATCGGGACAAAAGTAAGGAAGTCTATCAGTTCTGCAGTTTTTCACAATGCTACCTTTCCGTTGAACAGACGAATAGACTAAACTATCGCACCACAGCGAGAGATGGCAAGCCCCGCTAATAGTAATCCTTTGAAGGGGATGTAAGCAACACAACGTTATTGAAGTACACAGCATGGCAACAGAGTATTCGGTGTATGTCGTCCATGCCGACCCCCTCGCCAAAATTAAACAAGTGCCGTTTCCCAGCATTTTGCTTCAAGTGCAGCTTGTTTCTATGTGCCGCTTGTGGGGGGCACAGTAACACAGTGGTTAGCACTGCTGCCTCACAGCGCCGGAGACCCGGGTTCATTTCCTGCCTCAGGCGACTGACTGTGTGGAGTTTGCACGTTCTCCCCGTGTCTGGGTGCTTCGGTTTCCTCCCACAGTCCAAAGATGTGCAGGTTAGGTGAATTGGCGATGATAAATTGCCCGTAGTGTTAGGTAAGGGGTAAATGTAGGGGTATGGGTGGGTTGCGCTTCGGCGGGTCGGTGTGGACTTGTTGGGCCGAAAGGCCTGTTTCCACACTGTAATGTAATCTAATCTACAGTGTAGTGGTTGTCACATGCGCCTCACCCACGAA
>NW_025204076.1:6642-9041 GCF_004010195.1 Chiloscyllium plagiosum
CGCCCCTTATGACTTCTGTAAATATGTTCAGAAACTGCCTTTTAGATTGACGTGAACAGAAACTGCATCTCTAATAAATTTACTGAGTCGCTTCCCATCGATTCCCACACAGGTGTCCAACTCAGTTGGCAGCCATGTCGCTCATGTCCCGGTGGAGGCATCTCTGCAGCAAGTTGCACGGTTAATGTAACAGGCAAGGAAAGTGCCAACTCGTACTGGCACCGAGGTATGAGCATGCTGACATTGTGATTTGTCATTCTCGGATTGTACTGCTGCCACGGCTTTTCAGGTGGAGAACATACTTTGGGACTCTTATTCCGCAAAACAGACACAGTGACTGAAACTATGCTGCACGGTATGATGTGGAACACGGCCTGCTCAGCTTTGTGCATTTTCCCTGTAGTCCGGTGTGTTTTGTGTTCTGTGTAAATGTGAAAGTTTATCTGTTTCGACAAATGGGCAAAATCATTTTCTAAAGCAAGAATCGACATTCCAGCAACGTCACGGTTATCTTATCAAATCATGACGGAACATACATTCTTACACTCGCATATACATTTGTCGCTGAAAAGAGTCTCAGAAGATAGATTCAACTTTCCATTGATTTTGGTGTGGTTTGATGGGCTATCTTTATCTGTTGCGAAATTGATCTTGTAGTCCGGCATATCCCAGCTGCGATGCGAGCAGGACAGGGATTACGGAATGCCTTCCCTGTGAGTTTACTTCTATTGTTTTGCAGGAGCACAATTGAAAATGTATGAAAATAGATGGTACGCTTTCGGGTGTTACCGTGGCCGAGCGGTCGAAGGCGCTGGAACCAGGTTCCAGTCTCTAAGGGGGCGTCGCTTCCAATCCAACCACTGCCATTTCTGTGGGCCAACAACAAAGCTGAAGCGTGTTTAAGTGCCGTGTTCAAAGCAAACAAAAAAAATAGCAGAACTGGTGGGTTTGCTACTTGGAGAATTAACTGCGGTGTGGGAGAGTGCAGACACTCTCAAAGAGATCAGTGTCCATATTGTCAGGATCGTGCTCGCCGCCCACACGATAAATCGTAGGCTCAAGCATCTCTGCTGCTGTTGTTTTGTTGCAGACAAGTTGAATTTTCAATGGAACCGAAGAGAGACCGTTATTTCATCGCTGTTGTGAAACAAAGTTCTATAGTGACTCCACTAGCCATTATTTTCTGTTTTGGCGAAGGGGAAAATGATTCCAATGAATTTCTATGTCATATGTTCTTAAATTTCTACCATTTCTTTCATTTCTGTCCTGGAGACGGCAGAAGGGAGAGGTAATCTAATCGAGAATGTGGTTGGTGAAATTCACTTTTCATTGCCAATTCATTTTGGATTATTTCTTTCTCTCTTTCAGCACTTTCTGGAAAGTGGCGGTGTACTAAGGCTCCAGGATGTTTGCAAGAGCAGACTGGAATTCCCATGCTGTTAGTTATGAGATTAGTATATGGCTCAAGCGCCTGGTTGTGCCCGCCAGAAACTACTCTCGTCTTTCCTGACCCTCTCCGCTCCTGCATATCAACTACCCCTTCATCCTCCACCCATTCTTTGGTGGGTGCTATTGCCAAACCGTTTTGTCTGTCAATTTCACTGTCCAGCTTCCACCCCCCCGGTTCCAGCATCAACATATCCTCCACTCATGAACTCACATCTGGAGCTCAGCTCCCCACGAACCATGACTGGCAGATACTTTGTCAGACCACAGGGTGTTGCAGCAGACGTGCAACTCAGCGCAGAGCAGGCTGCACTGGTCTGCAAAGACCCTTTATAATTAAGAATACACAGCACCCCAAAGATCTCACAACCATGATAGGGCGTGTCGCACAACCAACAATACATTTCACACCGTTTGGGCAAGACACAGACCCCTTCGTAGAGCTTACTGATTGGGAATGGTAAGTTGTGTGTGCGCTGTGATCCCGCATTCCTACAATCTCCTTTTACAAAACAAGGCACAGACGCTGCCCCTTCCTCCGAGAGCCAACTCTTATTATGTGGTCTCACATAATCACTGTGGGCACAGCAATAGAACTATGCAGGCCAGCTATTGGCCTCCCAAACACATACAGTTACTCTCAGACAGGGAACAATCCTGCCATCAATACAACAATATCCGATTCACCGGCAGCAGTATTGGTAATCAAACTAGTTATGGAATCAACTTTTCAACAAGGAATCCTCCTGCCCACAACCAGTCCATGCAATACTCCCTTCTTACCTATCCCGAAGCTTGGAAGACCACGAAAATGGTGTTTTGTGCAAGGTCTTAGGGCTGTCAATGCCATTGTTGTTCCCTGCTTCCCAGTAGTCCCGGACACAAATGCTCTCCTGACCAGTATCCCCGCCTGCTCCAGCTCAGTGCCCTCAACTGAGGAGACTCTGAATCTC
>NW_025204077.1:0-1774 GCF_004010195.1 Chiloscyllium plagiosum
GCCCTCCCAAGCTGCAAGCGCCCGTCCCGGATGTGAATTGAACCCAGTCTCGCGCAGTGACAGGCAGTGGTATTGCCCTGGAGTTCTATGCAAAAAGAAGCCTATGCATCAGTACTGGAAATCAATAATCGATTAACTATCCGAACTCTTTTTTAAAATCACTTGACCGACAGCCTTGTATGTCTTGTCATCAAAAAATCACATCTGACTACTTCTGGAAGTTATGAGGATTACTGCCTCTCCAACATTTGCATGCACTGAGTTCCAGATTTCAACCACCCGCCGTTTCAAAACGTTTTTCTGCGCATTCACTCAAATAATTCCTCCTCTGTCCTTAAATCTTGGACCCCGTGAGTGATCTCTCCATTATAGGGGAACGTTAGTTTAGTCTACGCCACCGTATCCCAGATTATTTTGTTTATCTCAATCATGTCTCCTCTCGATCTCTTCTGCTCTAAGTCTATCCAGTCTATCCAATCTCTCTTCATAACAGGAGCTCTTCTACACAGACAATGTCCTGGTAAATCACCCATGCATCATTTACAGTGCTAATGTGATTTCAGAACTGCACACAATAGTCTACATAGAGCCGAATGAGCAAGTGAAATAAATAATGTGGAAGCCCGCAGAAAGAGGTATTTTTGAAAAAAAAAGTTTCTTTTCCTCAGTGCTGCCCTGTGTTCTTTTCCTGAGCCTGAAGTTCCAATAATATCCGATCCATGTCATTAAAAGCTGCTACTTGACCATTGATCTCAAAATGGCTTGACTGGTCTGAAGGTCGCAATGGTATGATTGCGGCACGTTCACCCAGCAACAGTGAGCGCAGCAGCACAGACTGAACAGGGTTCAATGTGAAAATAATTGTAATGGAAATGGGACGGGGAACGTAAAGGAGGTCAGTAATTGTGGGAGGGAGAGATGTCTCCAAGAATGGGTGAGTCTGAATTCTGATATTTACCTCACAGAGATGTGTGAGAGAGGGGTTTGATGAACAAATCATAATATCAGAGAACGTTTTCATGTAAAATCAATTAATTCATTTCTGTGTTTCATTGGTATGTATCACAAGGAGTTAAAAAGGAGAGAACGTTATATGCCGTATCTCGGATTCAAACGAGGTTACTGCGGCCACAACGCACAACACTGAACATTATTAGATCCCTGGGTCATGCAGAGATCCGTGTTTGAAAAGAGCAGTAACTATAGTGACATAGGACATGTTAGGAAGAATGCAGAACACAACAGGACTATTTGGCGAGCAATAATAGACATGTGGGAACTCAGAATTGGCTGTATATTCAAATTGGATGTTCTCAAGAGGCAGAGGAAGTTCCATCGAGTACTGCATGTTGAAGACTGAGGGTGATAGATTTTTACAAAACAACAAATTCTCAATACTGATACTGCAGGATATTGTTGAAATGTATGTTTCATCAGCAATGAGGTTTCACATTTGTTGCCTCACAAGCTTCCCCACACAAGGAAGTACCCATTTCTGCAGTGGATCACATTACCCCAATTCCTCCACCCAGAATCAGTGGTGCAGCTGCAAAGATCAAACTGGAAATTGGGACGGAAATGAGCACGTGAAGCTCTGCTGTCGCACGAGTGATGCGATCGGTGAGCACATGGTCCTTTTATGATGGTACAGAGGCGCATGAAATTCTGAGGCTCGGAGTTCTCCTGGTAAAAAGCGGGGAGGAAGGGCTTATTTGTCTCCAGCTATTAGATTATTAAGATATAACGGCAGCATTAACCCACAGTGAAGTTCGGC
>NW_025204077.1:1785-2223 GCF_004010195.1 Chiloscyllium plagiosum
ATGGATTGCAAGCATTCAGTGCAATTTTCCTTAACAATGCACTGTTTTGTTATTTTGACTGTAAGAACTGTTTTTTCATCACACCATTCTCTTACTCGTGGCAAACACTTCAGTACAACGTGTATCAGTTTCATTCCAACACAGCCACATGTCATATTCTCACTCCCACTGAGGTGATAGGACTTGGCAATGTCATTCTCTGAGATTGGGCAACGTAGCATTGAGATGGTAGTGCAGTGAACAAAGAAGAACAAAGAACACAGAACATTTATAACCCAGGAATAGGCTCTTTGGACCTCCAAGCCTGGGCTGAACCAAATCAACTGTCTTAACCTATCACCCAATTCCTCAGCATCTGTTTCCACCTGCTTACGCATTTATCAAGGCGCACCTTGAATGAAACGACCGTGCCTGCCTCTACTACCTCTGCTAGCAACG
>NW_025204077.1:4239-9041 GCF_004010195.1 Chiloscyllium plagiosum
CTTCAGGAAAGGATTCAATTACCCGCTGAAGTGTAAACCTACGTGCCCAGGCACAATGTGGACAGGTCATTCGCCACTCCCATATGTGAGAAGGATCACTCAGGAGGCCAACTGGCAGAGTCACCAGCATGTTTACAAATGACGTCAGGGGTCCAATTGTGCTGTTATTCCAGGTGTTCATCACATCCAGCAATGCAACATGTTTGGACGCCTGTGCCAACTGGCAGAGTCACCAGCATGTTTACAAATGACGTCAGGGGTCCAATTGTCCTGTTATTCCAGGTGTTCATCACATCCAGCAATGAAACATGTTTGGACGCCTGTTTCCAGTGGAGTTTCCATGTTTCCTGATGTAGATCAACGATTCAGACTTAATTGTAGGAGTCATGATTTAGAAGTTTGCAGAGGATGCAACAATTGGTCGTGTATTTGACTATGATGAATAATGTCAGGGCCTGGAGATATGTATCAATCAGGTGGAAAATACAAACGGTGAATGGAATTGAATCCAGACCAAGACGTGTTAACGAATTTGGGGAGTTGTAACAATAACAGTGATAATTCTGAGTGGCGAACAGAACAAACAGGAACAAAGAGATTTTGGAGTGGGTATTCACAGATCACTGAAGATCTTTGGACAGGGAGCTCAATTGATCGAGAGTATTTTTGGATATTTTCTGTTGTTGACCTCAGGCTGTGGATGATATTCGATCTTTAGCAACCGCCAGTTTAGGAAACAACTAAATGAATGAGCACAAGTCTGGTCAATGCAATCATCAACATTTTTAAAAATTGTAAGATAAAGGATGGAGGACTGAAGTATACGACTTTGACCATCAAGACCGCTTCATCACTCAGTGAATTTACCACTGATACATCACCAAGTCATGCCCGTATGTGCCTTGGAAGGTAACTTGCAAATGGTAGCGCTTCAGTGCATCTTCAACCTTGTCCTTATAGTCGGTACAGTTTTTGAGCTTTGAATGTTCTGGCAACTCAGCCAGATGACTTACCCCACCGCATCTTGTAGGTGGTGCACTCTACTGCAATTGTGCCTTAGCCGTGAGGGTAATAAACATTCAGGTATTGAACGTGGTACAGTTAAGTTACTGCATTGTCGTGGAGGATGCCCAGTTCCTTCAGTGGTATTGAAGCTGCACACATCCAGGCAATTGGAGAGTGTTCTGTTACACATCTAATTTGTGCGTTACAGATGATGCAGGTTTCACGGAGACATGAGTTGTGTTAATAATCAAATGAAGTCGACAGACGGACATTTTTTTGTAGTCAACTTCTTTATATGGGCGGTCAGGTTCCATTTCTCCTAAATAATCGTTCTGAGGGCGATTACACGGAGGACTTCAGTTACAACGAAGCCATTTAATGTCACTAGAATATGATTAGATTCTCATTTGTCAAAGTTATCTTTACTGTATTTGGTCCATGTGTGGACTAATCCGATTCTAATCGCTATCTGATTTCAAGTTCCAGTCCCCGTGCTGTAAGGGACAGCAGTGATTTACGAGGATGTTGTCAACTTTGGATAAAATGGAGCTTCGTGGAATGATTGGTCAGGCTGGGATTATTCTCCTTGAAACAAAATCGTGCGATCTTGACAGGGTAGATAAAGGCAGGTGGCTTGGCCTTTGCTCTGAGGAGAGCACCAGAGGACATAATCTCAGAATGAGATATCGCCCATTTTATTTCAGAAATGAAGAGTAATTTCCACGCTCAGAGAATCTTTGGTTTTTGTATGGCAACCGAAATAGAGGCTAAGTTGTTGGGTATTTTCAAACTGTGTCAGGTACTTAATCAAAAAGATGATGAAGTTTGTCGAGGTAAGTGAGCAGAATGGAGTTGAAGATTATCAGATCAACCATGACTTCGTTGTATGGTGGGGCAGACATTATGGGCTGAATGGCACATGTCCACTTTGTTTAACATTTGGTCTAACGCCAAGTTTTATTCATAAGTTGAGAATTATGAGTGGATGGGATGAAGTGATAGAAAAGGTTTATCAAACAGATCAGGAACGAAGCTCGTAAGCTCATGAAGTAGAAATGTGCTGTGACCTGGGGGCAACAAATGACACTCTGCACAGCACAGGTGGCTGTTGACAGATGCTGTGATTGCTGAAGAAAATTGGTCGACCTTGGGCAGTTAGCAAGTCAGTCATCACGTTGCATTTGAAAGAATGAAAGGTTCGTTTCATTGGAGCAGTTTTCTGCGGTTCCAATTTCGAGTGACTGTTTGAAATACTGATCAGATCATTGTGTGGACTGTTAGATTAAAATAATCATAAACAATCACTTGTTAGTTATTTCTCTTTCTGTCGATGTAAATTCATAGAAAGACAAGATGGAATGAGGGACATAAAGAAAAAATGTGATCCTTCTCATTACACCAATTTAATTTACAACTGAATAGAACATCTGCTCTCATTCTTTATTTCAACTTTAATGTGGTGTTTATTATTCGTGAATCTCCCGTGCAGTGAAGAGCAAGAACAAAATTCTCGATCCAGTGTGTACCAGAGATGTGAGATGCAAAGTAAAAATGCATTAGTGGTTTGTGGAATTAGCAACTAAAGTATGACTCGAACCCATGAATGCGGAGCACGGTAGGAGAATAACCCACCACCGTAATCTCTCGGTCTCCTCAGCACGTTTAAAAAGGGGTGACATGGGACCTCATCAAGGTTACATGTGGTGAAAGTCGTGGATGAGAAATTTCTAGAGCTAAATTGAATCTACACCATTGTGTTTCTGCTTTCACCAGAATTACAATAACAGCAAAATCCAAGAAATAGCCATGCTCGTCGGAATGAACATCTGTCATTGATTCATTCTGAATCAGAACTGTGTCAGAATGAAACAGCGAACAAGAATTTCCCGTCATATTCACACCCACATTTTGCCTTGACTCATAATTTCTTCAGTCACGTTCTCTCTGACGTGAGCAAGTAGTCATGGAGAGGGATATAAAGGCGATGTTGTGGTTCAATAGCCGTTCTCACATGGCTGAACTGAATTGGGTTAAAGTGGAAGAAACGCTGTTTTGTTCGTTTCATTTTATTAATTAAACTGAAAGTCACACTGTTCATTGCAATAATCGGAAGTGAATTAGATTTATATCACTGGAACGATTAATGATATATGCAAATTTGTTCCGATTTTATTTCAGCTGAAAGAAAATACTGCTTATAAAAAGAGACGATTAAATTCCTAAAGAAAAACCAACAGTTTTGTTGCTCGTGCTTTGGCAGATTTCACTGATCATTAAATGGACCAAATATTATGGTGATCACATCTTTTAGCCACGTGATTAAAGCAGGAAGTCGATCTCCAAGCAACGGGTCACTTACTGTTCATTATGTAATATCTTTCCTTTACAATAAAATAATTCACTGAGTTCCATTTGCAATGCTTCAGGTGGCATAGTATGCCAAATGTTTAAAAATCCAGGGTTTTTGAAACAAAATCTTATTCAGCTGTGCACGTTCACGAAATTTCAAAACTTTTAAAGTCAACCAACTGAGACATTGCTTCCCCGCAGCTTCCAACCGACTACACCCCACCCCTACAACTTTACCTAGCCACAGGCTATTTCTATATTGTGAAATTTATTCCTTGTATGTCACCAAATGTACCTTTCCAAATATTATGAAAAACAGGTTCTCGGAGTGTCAGCGATTCTGCTCTCATCATTTCTTTGTCCCTCAAAGGTTTCATCAAAGATTTTGAAGGTTTGACGTTTAGATATTTACTAACTTGAAAGAAGGAATTTTCCACATACTTACTCTGTCCAAGCATATCATAACCTGGAAATCCCCCATTACGTCTTCCTTTGTTCATGGATAACTGTTCTAAATTTTCCAAGAAAATACGTGAATAACATCTCGTCTTCAGCAAACTCCGTCAGCATCGTCTCTAATGACGTTACACCCCCGTAAACGCCGGTATTATCCTCTCCGATAGAATCACAGTATTCTACAGCGCAGAAAGAGCATTTCAGTCAATCCAGTCCGTGTCGGAAGAGCATCTCAGCCAGATCTAGCTCCCTTCTCTCTTCCTGTATATTTCACCTGAAGAAGGGGCAGCTCTCCCTCTTATGATTTCAAATACACCTGCTGGACTATAACCTGGCGTCCTGTGACTTCTGAACTTCTTCCGGGCTACCCGTCGCTAATTCACTTAACTTACTTAATTCACTCCCTGGATACGAGAGGGCAATTTAACTTGGCCAATCTACCTAACCCTCAGCCCTGACAGCGGAGCTAACTATTGAGCCAATGTTCTATCACATTGAGCAAAATCTGTATAATTTTTAATGGTTTTATACCCTAGTAACTCAGCCTCATCAAGTCATGCTTCGCCCATCAACCCAAATTCAATGTATCTAAACACTACTCTGTGCTTTACTGTCTCAATAGTGCTGCAGGAAATGATTCTGCACTCACATTAGAATGCTTTTACTCTGATTCTTCCTCAGCTTCCTGGTTCCAGTAAACACTTCAAACCAGAACAAGTCTGTCAAATGATTTTCATTACAATACAGACAAAGGATGCAACTTGCAGAAGTCACATGTTTGCACTTTCACTGACACTCTGCCTCACTGAGAGCTGCAAACCTTCTCCACCTTATTCATGAGGCACTGTCCTTCCTGTGACATGCCTCATCGAGAATGGAAGGACAAGTATCAATAACCGCACCTGGGAACGGGGCGACAATTTAAAAATATTTACACTGTCCCCAGCGCAGAATTGATCCTTGTGACAGGCGGGGACACAAACCATTATATT
>NW_025204078.1:0-4562 GCF_004010195.1 Chiloscyllium plagiosum
CTATGGAGAGCGGCTGGATAACATCAAGTTGTTTAGTTTGGAGGAGAGAAGGCTGCGAGGTCTGTGATTTAGAAGCAAATGATTACGAGGTACATGGACAGGGTAGATAGACAACAGCTGTTGCTGTTACTCAAAGGGCCACACTTTAAAAGTGAAGGGTTTGTGGTTTAGTGAAGATTTGAGAATTGTTTTTCAACCAGAGGGTGTTGGGGTCTGGAATGCACTTCTTGAGAGTGGAGTTGTCATGCTAACCTCAAACCATTAGAAACGACACGGTTGTGCACTTCAAATGCTTTAAGATTCACGGCTAAGGTCTTGTGTCGGAAAGTGGGCCAAATGTCGACTGTGCTGTATTTCTGGTAGTACACAGTCTGTGCTTCTGTGATTGGATGGCTGTGGAATGTCAATCATTGAGTAGTTTAAGGTAGGAATTGATGGGTTTCTGAAGATTATCTTAACAAATTTGATAAGAGAGAACTTGTAATATTTTCTGGAAATATGTCAATGGCAAAATTAAGAGAAAAAGAATGCAAATTTCGTACAGTCTGATACCAGATAATTGATGACCGGGAAATAGCAGAACTATGGAGCAAATACTTTAAATATGCCTTCACAGAAGAAAACAAAACAAAAAAGAAAACTTCCTAGCAATACTAGGGAACTTTTGTCTTAGGATAAAAAGGGAATAGAATGAAAATAGCAACTAAATAGTTTAGAGAAAGTATTGGACTGAAATTAATGGGCATATACAAAGTCAATAGAGAATTATGAAATGGGAATCATATTTGAGAAAGTGGCTTTTAGTAAAATTATGTAGGAAGTATCAATGCCATGCGAGTAGATTATCAGAAAGACCTTTGATAAAGCCCGAAGCCCCTATCCTATGGGACTCGGGTTAATAAATTTAGAATGGGAGAGCTGGCATGAAACAGTGAGTAGGCATAAAACAATGTTTTGTTTTTAAATGGAAGGCTTGGAGGATATTGTAAGGATCGTGTCTTGGGCTCCAGCTATTCCCAAGACACATCATATCTTTGGGTGAGGGGCGCAAATGCAATATTCCCAAGTCTGCTAACAGCACTAAACGATGTCAGCTTGTGAGTGGATGAGGAGGATGTAAAAAGTTCCAAGTGATTGAGACAAGTGGAGTGACTGGGCAAATACGTGGCAGGTGGAGAGTAATGGGGGAGAAGAGATGTTGTGTCCTTTGATGGGAACAATGGACTGGCAGCCTCTCATTTGAAAAAGGAGTGGTTGAAAAATGTTGCACTATAAATGAACTTAAGCTGCATTTTTGTTTATTTCTGCGTAGCCCTCCGAGTCCATGACTGGCAGTGAGTTCTGAAGCCAGAAGTCAATACTGGGAATGGCATTGGCACGCTGACCATTGTATGTAGACCCAGCACGTGGGGAACTGTAACTTTGAAAGGAATATGGATGTCCCCCCGTACACCAATCACTTAAAGCAATATTGCAGGAGCAGAAAGCAGGAAGGAAGATAAATGCTTTATTCACCTTCATTTCAGGGGGATTTGAGTACAGGAGTAAATGTAACTTTCTGCAGCTGTACAGGGCCTTGGTGAGACCCCATCTCGAACATTGTGCAGTATTGTGTGCAGTTTTGGTCTCTTGTCCTAACTGATGACAAACCTGACATTGAGAGCAGCAAAGGATGACCAGCCTGATCTCTGGGATGACAGACTTGTTGTGGGAGCAGAGTTTGGGCCAACTGGACCTGTATTCAATGGGGTTTAGGAAAATGTTTGGAAATCTCAGTTAAATATATAACACTCTTACAGGGCGAGACATATTAGAAGCAGGGATGGTAATTCCCCTGGCTGGGACGTCTAAAACAAGGGGCCACAATATTAGGTACAGACCGGCACTTTGCATTGAGATGAGAATAAATGCCTGCACTCGGAGACTGGCGAACCAGGGGTACTCTCTCCCAGATCAGGCTGTGGAAGGCAAGGGACTGATTATAAATAAGGATTTCTGGAAAGTAAAGGGATAGGGAGAGAGCAGGAGTATGTGTGAAGATAGAAAACCAGCAGTCATTCCAGGTTGTTCTCCACTAACGCAATAACTGTGTTCCTGTGCAACACTGTGTTGTACAAAATCGTGCAACATTAATAATGGGGTCTATGGAAAAAAGAGAGTAAGTGGCGAACCCCCAAAAATATCAGTAAAAACCAAAAATTAAATTTGATCTAACACACAATAGAACAGTCTCAATAAATCTTCAAATTATATGTTGTAATGGAACAGTGCTGTAAATGTAACGCTTTCACACTACAGTCCCTCACTGGAGCACTGTACCTTTCACCACAATCGTCACCAGAAAGCGCGCGGGGGCTGACTGACCATGTGATGCCGATGCCGAATTCCAGTTCTCTCCAAGATTCTCCCCACAGTTTGAAATAAAGTTCTTTCGAAATATAGACTACAATTCCCAGTTTCAGGTTCAGATTCAAGGCCTGCAGAGCCGATTGCATTCCTGTTTTTGCTGAACACATTGATTGTACCTTTTGTAGACACGAGGGTTTCTGAGGCAGGATTTGCTGTTCAGCTGGTGCCCGACAGTGAACGCCAGTTCACTTTATAGAAAAAGGTTCATGAATTGCATTGCAGCCGAAATGTATTTAATCAACACCCGTTTTCAGTGAAATGCCTATACATAGAATGGAGGTGCAAAACTGATGGGCTGAATGAACTACAGCAGTTCTCATTTTACGTTTCACAATGTTTAAACATATTAAGGGATATGAATATTATATAGGGAAAACTGCGTTGAGGAGATGTTTGGCCATTAACTAGAATAGAGAAAGCTCAATGAGTTGTATGACGTATTCCTTTCCCGATGTTTCTGCGCAGTGTGTGGGAAAGCTTTGTAAATGTTGTCACAGGCTCTCAGCTGTTAGGAAGGAGGTTTCTGCAGGGTCCACAGGATTGTGTTTTCCGTTCCCTTTTCTGATAACGAGGCTGGTGTCGGCTGTTCTCTCCGGGTTTATCCTTTAAGACCTCGGAGCAGTTTGATACAATTGAGCGCCTTGCTTGGCCGTTTCAGAGACCATTGAAGAGTGTATCACATGTCTGTGCGTCTGAAGTCATTTTTAGGCCAGACAGGAAATCACGGGGGATTCACTTCCTGAAAATACACTGGGGAAGGAGATCGACATCTATCATCGACATTGAATACACAATCACTATTACTGACACCAGGTATTAGATCTAGATATTTTATTAATTGTTTTTAACTTGCACCAGTTGCCAGAGAATTATCCTGGTCTGGATTAGCAATCCAATGACAATTCCACAACAGCACCATTTCCACATGGGGGCCTATCGGAAACCACACTGAACTGATTATTTCTGTGCTGTGTGACAGCTCTATCAAAAATTACCCCAACCAATTTGACTATCGTGATGGGATTGAGGGTGTGGTAATTGGTACGCTTGTAATTATTCCCTTCTTCGGGGATGGGACATAGTTGAGTAATTACCCACATTAGGAGAAAGTGAGGACTGCAGTTGCTAATTACCCACATTGCCAGGGAGTTGTCAGAGTTGGAGCTGGAATGAAACAGCTTCCTCAGGTACTGTATCAGATGTTAGTCCTGCTGTTCATAGAGTAACCCGTCAAGTGCGGTAGCTTTAATGGATTGCCATCAGGTTTAGGTGCATGTGATTCCGACCGGACCATGTTTACCCACACTCGTCACTGACCAATGGATCAGCTTGATGGAAATCGTAGACAGATGGAATATCCTGGGGGAAAAGTTACAGATTGTTATTGAAATCTACCGCATCAGATGATAACCAAGTCTTAGCTGCAATATCTACAATTCAATTCTACTGACTCCCCCACGCCCCCCTCAGTTCACACCGAAACCTATTCACCCATCAGCCCTGTATTCAGTGACCGACTCTGGTTTCTGATGCGGAAATACTTCCATTTTGATATTCTCATTCTGCTGGAAGTCTTTCCTTGGTGTCACGCCTCCAATTTGTTATACAAACAATATCCATTTAAGGTACAATTCTGAAACTTTTCCTTTCAGTAATGTCATCTTCTGTATTTGAAGTGAATGTGTTTTCTTCTGTTTTCCTCCCTGACCATGAATCAGAGCTCTGCAGTATCAGTGATGCCAGCCTTATGCAGTTTCAGAGTCAAGGAACTTGTCACCATGCATTACTGTCAGTTCCCAGTGTACGGCGCTCCATGTTGGACAGGATGTTTGGGAATCTTTGACAATATGTCGTTGGAAATTGTTCAAAAACAGAAATTGCTGAAGAAATTGCTAACGATGTTGCAGAATTTTCTGGAGTGAATGCAGAATTAAACTTTCAGGTCCAGTGAACATTCCATAAAGGTTGTTTTTTATTTTTATTTCCAGTATCCATAATTATTTGTTTAATTGAAAAATTGTTCTGCACCTATTCATTTCTGGAGAAACTCGGCAGGTCTGTCAACATCTGCAGGGAAAGAGAAACAGAGTTAGCGTTTCCAGTCCAGTGTGACAATTCTTCAAAACTGAATACAATTGCAAAATGGTCTTTTA
>NW_025204078.1:6059-7437 GCF_004010195.1 Chiloscyllium plagiosum
TGTGTATGAAACATAAAGTCAGCATGCTGATGCAGCAAGTAACTTGGTTGGTACATTAGGCGGTTTCCTGGGAAGAAAGGGTTGTGTTATTGAGAATCTCTAAGATGGTGAGGCGATAATTCATTGGGGTTTAAATGAATGAGGAGTGATACTGCTGAAACATACAAAACACAGAAGAGGTTGGAGAAGGAAGATGTTGAGAAGTTGTTTCCATTCTTGAGCAAAGTGTCGAACACGATGATATAGATACCGCATAAGAAACATCGATTTCACTCTGAGATGCAGAGTCATGTCTTCTCTCCAAAGGTAGTGAATGTCTGGAATTCCCTAACTCAGAGAGATGTGGAGGGATACAAGGAGTCGGCAAGAGAGTGGAGTTGAGCCCTGGAGTAGATCAGCCATGTTCTTATTAAATGAAAGTGTTAGCTTGAGGGGCGGATTGACCTACTCCTGTTCCAACTTATTAATTTCACATGTTATGCTTTTGGAAAGTAACGGGTTATTTTGCTGGAAATCGTGTTGTACAATGTTGCATTCAGGGAGAGCAGAGGATTTGTTGTTTTAACGCTGGGTGGGGGTATGTGGCTGTATTCCCAGCGTTTCTGGATCTGCAACATGACCCACATCTGGAGCAGAAGTTACAGAGAGGGGAAGCCAGGAAACAGAGACTGGGGATGGGGCTCGTGGTCACTTCCTGATCCAGCCTGGATGTTACAAGTACATTTCCGAAACTACACCTAACCATCGGACTGGCCTCGATTTGCCCCTGTTTAACATGTCCGAGGGCTGAATGGAACATCAGAACATAGGGCTGAGGGACACAAGTGGGCCATTCGGCCCTTTCACACTACTCCACCAGTAAATAAGGACATGGCTCATCTCATTGTGGTCCCAGCTGCACTTTTCTTTCCATGCACCATTATCCCTGATTCACCTGTTCATGGAAAATCAGACAAAGCCAGCTTCGATGTAATATGAAGGTCCAGCCACCCCAAACTTCTGGGAAAGAGAATTCCCACTTGACTGAAATCCCACTTTGTGGATTTATCCTAATTCCTGTTGACGGATGTTGGAGGATGTCACTGTTTCCTTTTCTCATCCCACTCCTGCACTGCTGACACCAAATTTTAAATGTAACCAGGTTGGTAAAATGGCCAATGATAAAGTTCTCAGACTGAGTCAGGTTCAGTGACAGGAACAAGTCAGGCAGATTTCTTTCGTCAGCCACAAGTAACTAATAGAACTAACGGATGCGCATGGTGGATCTGTGTTGGCACTGGTACCTCCCGTCAGCAAGTAGCTGCGTTCAGTTCCAACCTCGGGCAACCCTCTATGTGGATTTTGAACATTCTCCCCATGTCTGTGTGGATTTCCTCCC
>NW_025204078.1:8184-9042 GCF_004010195.1 Chiloscyllium plagiosum
TCCTTTCTCAGGTAAGGAGACAAAAATAATCTCTCACACAGATGAAGTTAATTTTTGTTATCTCAATGGTGAGAATATTTGGAACTCTTTTCCCTGCAGAGCATTGGAGGCAGAGATATTGAATATGTTTGAGGCACAGACAGAAGGTTCATAAAGAATAACGGAGTCAAGGATTATTGGGGAATGGCAAGAATGTGCAGTGTTGGGGAAATGCTGACAGTGATACAAAATCACACTGCTCCAGAACATCCAGGAATATAATGCAAAATGAAATGATAATATCGGTAAAATGTTAAGGGGAAATCCAAGATGGTGGCGATCTGGAAGGCCTGCTTTGTTGGGCTCTGCATCACAGCACGGGCAAAGTGGTTCCCTCACCCACTCCATCCCAGCCATTTACTTAAAATGCTTAGTTTTTGAAAGTTTTGAGAGTCGGCAGTTGTAGTAGCCTTAGTTTGTGTAGTTTTTAAGCTCTATGAGACTCTGTTTATTCATGATCAGTAATTCGAGTTCTTCCTCTCTCGAGTTCAAATGTTGGTACAGTGTGTTCTGGGTAATGATGTGCTTAAATGGTCTACCTGGAGCATTAAGGTGAGCCATTGGCCAGAAAAGAGGAAATATTTACTTTCTAGTCTTAAAAAGAGAGGGTGGATGTTGTCCCATTGCAGGAATGCACCTTGATGACAAGGAACATTTGACATTACAGCAGGAGAAATTGAGGTCTGCAGATGCTGCGATTCTCCTGTTCCCTAGATGCTGCCTGACCTGCTGCGCTTTTCCAGCAATACATTTCCATCTCGGGTTTATTTCTCGTCTTTTAATATTACGAGGAAGGGGGAAGCCATAATGGATAAAAAG
>NW_025204079.1:0-9047 GCF_004010195.1 Chiloscyllium plagiosum
TCACTGGTGGGAATTGCCTCATTCTGAGGGCAGTGGTCTCAAATGGAGGGGAATTATTCCTTGGTCTCCAGGATTGGTTTCTATCCCTACTCTCCCTCATTCCTCCAGGCTGTGGGGGAGGTAGCTGTGGGTAGTGGGGACTGCACTGTACAAACCGTTTTCTTTCCTTTGTCGTGTTCCTTAACTTCCTTTTCCTAGGCCAGAGTAATTATCACAGGGCCCAAGCTTCGGTCTGGTGGACCTCAGTCAGAACAAATCCTTCCCATACCTGGGCTCCGCTGTCAGTAGAATGTGCCACTAAGCTGTGAGGAGTGAGTCAGGAGGAGTCCATGTCCCCGAGTACTCAGGAAAATTGGAGATACAGGCACCCAGCAATGGAAGTTAGTTGTTGGCCCTTTTTTTGACAATATTTGCGCAAATCCCCTGAAGGATACCCACCTGTCCTGACATATCTGATGGTGGCTATGATTGTTGACATCATTTATTCCGGATGCCACAGTTGGTTCTCTGTGGGTCAGATAGAGCTGAATGTACCATGATCTGTTCCTCCTCATCTAACCCATTGTAATAGTCCCTTGCTGATAAGTCCCATAAACATAGGAGTTCAGGTCAGATATTGTATTAAGGACCATTAACCCCTCCGCGATGTCAGCCAGTTGAGTGGTGGACAGGGCTGTATTTGTGCAGTGTTTAGTTTCTGTGTTTGCAATTTACACAATTTCATTTGGCCAATGTGTCCCAGCATCCCTTGCTGTTTGACCAAGTTGGCAACCTACTTGTGTATTAGCATCCATGAGGCTGCTACATCTCTCTCTCAATCACCCTCTCTCTTTCTTACTCACTCCCTCTCTCACTCCTCTCTCTCAGACTCTCTTTCCTTCACTTTGTCTCTCTCTCTCTCTCACACACACCGACAAACTCACTGACCTGCACTTTCTCATTCACATTCACACTTTTACTCACCACACTCTGTCACTCACTCTCACTTTCTCTCACCCTTGCTCTGACTCTCACCCTCACTCACTCACACTCACTCCATTTCATAAGATTGTAAGACCTTAAGATATAAGAGAAGAATTGGGCCATTTGGCCCATTGAGTTCGCCCCGCCATTCAATCATGACTTACATATTTCTCAACCCCATTCTCTGGCCTTCTCCCTGGAACCCTTGATCCCTTTACCAATCAAGAAACTATCCATCTGTCTTAAAAGCATTTAATGACAGCTGTCTGTGACAATGAGTTTCACAGAGTCACCACCTTCTGACTGAAGAAATTCCTCCTCAGCTCAGTTCTAAAAGGGTCAGTTTTAAGTCCACAGAGACTTAGTGCCTTGGGGTCCTAGTCTCTCCAATTAATGGAAACATCTTCTCCATGTCCACTCTATGCAGGCCTCTCAGTATTCTGCCAGTCTCCATCAGATTCTCCCTCATTGTTCTAAACTCCATGGAGTTCAGACCCAGAGTCCCTCAACCGCTCTTCACATGATTTGATTTATTGTCATGTGTATTTTACAGTGAACAATACAATAAAATACAGTGAAAACCTTTCATTCATCACCACGACACAGTGCCATTTTGATAGTTTAAGAATATGAGAAAAATGAAAAAATACAGCTAAAACAGAAGTCAATCTATGTTCACTTTCTGAGCTGGTTCAGAATCACTTCACCACCGTCTATGCAGAGCCAATTAATGTTGAAGTCACCAATGGTCAGGCACCATCTTTCCCCTTTGTGCCTACCATGCTGATGTTGTCCCCAATGATGTACCAACGCTGATACCGGTGCCCAGGCACGCCCTGGAAAGTAAGTAAGAGTCCACTGTCCACCACACTGGGCCTGCTCGCCCTTGTGCTGAACTCACACCCCTCCACGCTGGGCTCGATCTCCTCCACGCAGGGCCCGCTCTCCTCCATGCTGGGCCCACTCTCCTCCATCAAGATTAGAGTGGTGCTGGAAAAGCACAGCAGTTCAGGCAGCTTCCGAGGAGCAGGAAAATCAGCATTTCGGGCAAAAGCCCTTCAACAGGAATGAGCTTTTCCCTGAAGGGCTTGTGCCTAAAACGTCGATTTTCCTGTTCCTCAGATGCTGCCTGACCTGCTGTGTTTTTCCAGCACCACACTAATCTTGACTCTAATCTCCAGCATCTGCAGTACCCACCTTTGCCACTCTCCTCATGCTGGGCCCATTTGCCTCTAGGTTGGGCTCACTCTCAATCCCTTCATCCCCAGAATCATTCTTGTAAACTTCCTCTGGACCCATTCCAAGACCAGTAAGTTGTTGGAGGGAATCCTGAGGGACAGGATGTACATATATTTGGAAAAGCAAGGACTAATTCGGGATAGTCAATATGGCTTTGTGCATGGGAAATCATGTCTCACAAACTTGATTGAGTTTCTTGAAGAAGTAACAAAGAGGATTAATGAGGGCAGAGTGGTAGATGACTAAGGCGTTCGTCAAGGTTTCCCATGGGAGACTGATTAGCAAGGTTAGATCTCATGGAATACAGGGAGAACTAGCCATTTGGATACAGAACTGGCTCAAAGGTAGATGACAGAGAGTGGTGGTGGAGGGTTGTTTTTCAGATTGGAGGCCTGTGACCAGTAGAGTGCCATAAGGATCAGCGCTGGGTCCTCTACTTTTCATCATTTACATAAATGATTTGGATGCGAGCATAAGGGGTACAGTTAGTAAATTTGCAGATGACACCAAAATTGGAGGTGTAGTGGACACTGAAGAGGGTGTGAAACTTGAAAGGGTTCAGAAAAGATTTACAAGGATGTTGCCAGGGTTAGAGGAATTGAGCTATAGGGAGAGGCTGAACAGGTTGGAGCTATTTTCCCTGGAGCTTCGGAGGCTGAGAGGTGACCTTATAGAGGTTTACAAAATTATAAGGGGCATGGATAGGATAAATAGACAAAGTCTTTTCCCTAGGAGTCCAGAACTAGAGGGCATAGGTTTAGGGTGAGAGAGGAAAGATATAAAAGAGACCTAAGGGGCAATTTTTTCACACAGAGGGTGGTATGGGTATGGAATGAGCTGCCAGTGCAAGTAGTGGAGGCAGGTACAATTGCAATATTTAAAAGGCATTTGGATGGGTATATGAATAGGAAGAGCTTAGAGGGATAGGGGCCGAGTGCTGGCAGGTGGGACTAGACTGGGTTGGGATATCTGGGTGGCATAGACGAGTTAGACCGAAGGGTCTGTTTCCATGCTGTACATCTCTATGACTCCATCTCTCTATAACCAGTACATCCTTTGTTATATACTGGGCCCAATGCTGCTCACAGGACTCCAAATGCAGTCTGTCCAGAGCATTTTACAGCTTCAGCAACTGGTCTTGTGTTGCAGCCCTCTTGTAATGAATGCTCTCCATTACGGGACATTGTTTATTATAACCATTATGGGAGACGCTCCATTACAGGACATTCCCTATTACAGGACTCTCTCCATTACGGGATCCTCTGTATTACAGAACCCTTTCTACTGTGGGACACTCTCCATTATGGGACACTGTCCAATACAGGGCACTCTCCATTATGAGACCTACTCCATTATGGGAGACTCTCCATTATGGGACCCTTGCCATTAAGGGGCACTCTCCTTCGGAACTCTCTATATCAGGGACAGTGTATGGGACCTTCTCTAGTGTGCAATTTGCACTGGTAAATCCTGTTTGATGATGAACAGATAAGCAGAAGGAAATGGTTTAGTGTTAAATCTCGACTAATCCTGGCAATGAGAATATAAACATAACCCTGTGAGAAAGATGTTTGCATTGCCTGATAGTCAATGGAAGGCTGTAGCCCACAGCCCATGAGAAGAGGGAGTTAACTGGAATTTCAGAGGGAGATGGTTTCGAGTCAGAGTTGTACAGCACAGAAACACACCCTTTGATCCAATGCCGACCAGATATCTGAAATCAATCTTGTTTCATTTATTAGCATTTGGCCCATATCCCTCTAAAACCCTCCTGTTCATATGCCAGTTTTGACCTATTTTAAGTACTGTAATTGGGGCGGCACAGTGGCTCAGTGGTTAGTACTGCTGCCTCAGATTGCCAAAGGATCTGGGTTTGATTCCAGCCTCGGCGACTGTCTGTGTGGAGTTTGCACATTCTCCCTTCATCTGCATGACTTTCCTCCAGGTGCTCTGGTTTCCTCCAACAGTCCAAAGATGTGCAGGCTGGGTGAATTGGCCATGCTAAATTGTCTATAGTGTCACAGGGATGTGCAGGCGAGGTGCATTATTCAGAGGAATGTAGAGTAATTAGATTACTTACAGTGTGGAAACAGGCCCTTCGGCCCAACAAGTCCACACCGAGCCTCCGAAGAGCAACCCACCCAGACCCATCCCCCTACATTTACCCCTTCACCTAACACTATTGGCAATTTAGCATGGCCAATTCACCTAACCTGCACATTTTTGGATTGTGGGAGGAAACCGGAGCACCCGGAGGAAACCCACGCAGACACGGGAAGAATGTGCAAACTCCACACAGTCAGTTGCCTGAAACAGGAATTAAACCCAGGTCTCTGGCGCTATGAGGTAGCAGTGCTAACCACTGTGCCACCATGTCGCCCATTGCCACAGTGCCGCCCTATCCCATAGGATAGGGGAATGGATCTGGGTGGGTTACTCTTTGGATGGACGGTGTGGATTTCTTGGGCCAAATGGCCTGTTTCCACACTGTAGGGATTCTATAATTGGACCAGCCTCCACCACTTCTTCTTGCAGTTCATTCCTTACATGTACCATCCTTTGTGTGAAAAGTGTACCCCTTAGGTCATTTTTAAATATCTCCCCTCTCACCTTAAACCTATGTCCTCTAGTTTTGGACTCCCCTACCCTGGGAAAGAGACCTTGGATATTCACCCTGTCCATTGCCCCTCGTGATTTCATAGAAATCTATCAGGTCACCACTCAATCTCTGACACTATGTGGAAAATAGCCCTAGCCTATTCAGCCTCTCCCTACAGTTCAAACTCTGCAAACACAGCAACATCCTTGTAAATCTTTCTGAACCTTTTCAACTTTAACAACATCTTCCCTATGTCAGACTTAAATGCATTTTTCCAAAATCGGCCTAAACTGTACAGCCGCATCAAGACGTCTCAATTCCCATACTCAATGTACTGATTACTAAAGGCAAGCATACCAAGTATCTTCTTCACTGCCCGATCAACCTGAGACTCCCTTTCAAGGAACTATGAACCTGCATCTTTATTTGGCAACACTATCAAGGATCCTATCACTAGGTGTATATGTCCTGCCCTCATTTGCCTTACCAATATTCAACACCTCACATTTATCTAAATTAAACTTCATCTGCCACTCCTCAGACCATTGGCCCATCTGATCGTGGTCACTTTGTACTCTACGATAACATTCTTCACTGTCCACTATAACACCGATTTTGGTGTTATTCGCAAACTTACTAACTATAGCTCCCATATTCACATCCAAATCATTTATGTAAGTGACAAAAAGCAATGTACCTAGCACTGATCCTAGTGGCGCACTGCTGGTCATAGACTTCCAGTCTGAAAAACAACCCTTCACCACTACCTTCTGTCTCCTACCTTCAAGCCAATTTTGTATCCAAATGGCTAGCTCTCCCTAGATTCCATGTGATCTAACCTTGCTAACCGGTCTACCATGTGGAATCTTGTCAAGCACCTTGCTGACTTCCATTTAGACAATGTCCACCACTCTGCCTTCATCAATCTTCTTTGTCACTACTTCAAACACCCCAATCAAGTTGGTCAGACCTGATTTCTCACACACAAGTCCATGTTGACTACCCCTAATCAGTCCTTACCTTTCCACATACCTGTATATCCTGTCCCTCAGAATCTCCCCCAACAAATATCGGGTTCTGATTTGCATTGGTATTTTCTGATTTTTAATTGGATCGTGTCACCCCCCCCAATCCCTGCTCCTTAACTCGGGACTTATTTAGGGAATGTGAAATGAAGAAGGCAGCAGACAGGTGTTTCAGGGAAAAGGAATCCCTGTATTTATTTCCAATACAAAAGCCAACGTGAAACAAGAAATGTAGGTAAATGCAATAAACAGAGAATTTGACACAATCAACTATACAGAGGACAGGAATACTACTACATGTACTGTTAGCTACAGTAAACACTATTAGAACCTAAAAACAGCAGCTTTTATGACAGAAACTTTCATCTGACTTCCGGGTCACCACCCACCTTCCCCTCCATGGTAGCTGGGTTGGAATATTGGGGTCTTGGGAGTTTCAGCTCACCGCTGAGGAACACCTAGTTTATAATGTGCCCAGTTGCTGAGGTTCTTGCCATCAGTTCCCATGGTCCAGAACAGGCCCGTGTCTGGAAGCTCTTGTTCAGATCGCACTTGGTTGGCTACCCCCTTTCGGGTGTTTTTTGTCGCGATAATGCTCTTGGTTTGGTTTCCTGATTCAGCTGCTGTGTTTGGTCGCTGTGATTCTTGGTTCTGAAGCTGCTTGTTGGGGGTGGAAGCCTGTGGGGAAGGTGTTTGTGCAGAAGCTTGTAGTTGAGAAAGTCTCTCCCTCAGGTGAGATCAGGGCTGGCACTGATACAGACTGTGTGCCCAATTATCTCCCTCAAATCTGTGTAATCCATTGTGTCCCTGCTTTTTCTTTCTAAAGTCAATTGGTTTTACGATTGTTTAGAATTTTTGAGAATGGGTTTCAAAAATCTCTCGAGGCCCATACGGTCTGTGTTTGGTAGTCCAAGTTTGGGTGATTGTTCTCCTGGAGATGAGGTGTAAATTGGAATACCACCCTGTACAATAATCCCAGTCAGAAATCATTCTGACTCTGTTGTGCGTTTTGCTGCTGCCTCAACTCAGGATTTTGTCCAGTATTTTAGATTTTGGAAAAGTCCACGATCTTCTGCATTATTTGAGATGATGAGGAGTTTTGCTCGATCCTACACAATTTACCCACCGCTGATATCCAGCTCACTGGTCTATAATTTGCTGGTTTTTCTGACCACCAACCTCCTGTCTTTGGGCATCTCACTTGTGCTGATCAATAATACAAATATTTTAGGAAGGTGCCCAATAATCTCTTCCCTAGCTTCCCACAAAATTCGGAGAGGCACCTGATCAGTTCCTGGGGATTTATCCACCTTTATGTATTTTAAGACATCCAGTACCTTCTCCTCTATAATATCAAAAATTTTCAAATTACCAACCTTTATTTCACCACATTCTTTATTTTCCATACCCTTCTCCACAGTAAATACAGACACAAGATACTCGTTTAGTATCTCATCCATCTCCTACAGTTCCACACATTGATGGCAATGTTGATCTCGAAGGGGCCCTATTCTTTCCCGTATTTGCCCTTAATGTATTTGTAGAATCTCTTTGGATTCTCCCTAACCCTTTTTGCCAAGATTCGGAGATGCCGGTGTTGTACTGGGGTGTACAAAGTTAAAAATCACACAACACCAGGTTATAGTCCAACAGGTTTAATTGGAAGCACACTAGCTTTCGGAGCGAGCTCCTTCATCAGGAGATTGTCGCTCCGAAAGCTAGTGTGCTTCCAATTAAACCTGTTGGACTATAACCTGGTGTTGTGTGATTTTTAACCTTTTTGCCAAAGCTGTCTCATATCCTCTTCTTGCCCTCCAGATTTCCCTCTTGAGTATAATCCTACTACCCTTACACTCCTCGTAGGATTCACTCAATCCCCGTTGTCCATACCTGACATATGCCTCCTTGTTGTTTTGACCAAAGCCTAAATTTCTCCAGTCATCCAGCATTCTCTACACCTACCAGCCTTGCCCATCACTCTGTCAGGAACATACTCTCGCTGAACTCTTTTTATCTCAGTTTTGAAGGCCTCCCACTTTCCAACTGTCTCTTATCGTGAATAGCTTTTCTTAATCAAATTTTGAAAGTTCTTGCCTAATGCTGTCAAAATTGGCCTTATTCCAATTTAGAACATTACCTTTTAGATCAGGCCTATCCTTTTCCTAACTTATCTTCAAACTAATAGAGTTATGATCACTGGCCCCAAAGTGCTTCCCCACTGACACCTCAATCACTTGCCCTGCCTTATTTCCCAAGAGAAGGTCAAACTTTGCTCCTACTCCAATAAGTACATTCGCATAACAAATAAGGAACATTTTCTTGTACACACTTAACAAATTCCTCCCTATCCAAACTCTGAACACTATGGCAGTCCCAGTCTATGTTTGGAAAGTTAAAATCCCCTACCATTGCCACCCTATTATTCTTACAGATAATGTAGATCTCCTTTCAAATGTCATTCTCAATTTCCCACTGATTATTGAGTGGGTCGATAGTACAATCCCAGTAGGGTGATCATCCCTTATTTCTCAGATCCACCCAAATAACTTCGCTGAATGTACTCCCAGGAATATCTCCCTCAGTCCAGCCATAATGTTATCCCACCCTGTCTTGCCCCACCCCAGACCCCTTCTATCCATCCTATAGCATCTATATCCTGGAACATTAAGCTGCCAATCATAGAGTCAAAGCGAAGTATAGCATGGAAACAGACTCTTCGGTCCAACTCATCCATGCCAGCCAGATTTCCCAAATTAATCTAGTCCCATTTGCCAGCACTTGGCCCATGTCCCTCTAAACCCTTCCTATTCATATACACATCCAGATGCCTCCTAAATGTTGTATTTGTACTAGACTCCACCAATTCCTCTGGCAGCTCATTCCATACATACACCACCTTCTGCATGAAAAAGAAGCCTCTTAGGTCCCTTATAAATCTTTCCCCTCTCACCCTAAACATGTGCCCTTTTACATTCTGGACTTCCCCAATCCAGGTAAAAGACCTTGTCTATTTATCCTATTCATGCCCTGAGGGGCGTGATTTTATAAACCTCTATAAGATCACCCATCAGCCTCGGACACTCCATGGAAAAATGCCTCAGCCTATTCAGCCTCTACGTATAGCTCAAATCCTCCAACCCTGGCAATGTCCTTGTAAATGTTTTCTGAACCCTTTCAAGCTTCACAACATCTTTCCAATAGGAGGGAGACCAGAATTGCAC
>NW_025204080.1:0-967 GCF_004010195.1 Chiloscyllium plagiosum
CCACTTATGGCCCACCATATCCCCCATTCATGGCCCAGCATATATATCCCTCTCCCATGGCCCACCGTATCTCCCAGTCGTGATCCATCATATCTCCCTCTCATGGTCCACCATATCTCCCACTCATGGCCCATCATATCCCTCTCCCATGGCTCACTGTATCCCCCACTCATAGCCCACCAAATCCCGCATTCATGGCCCATTATGTCCCCCACTCATGGCCCATCATATCCCTCTCGCAATGCCCACCATATCCCCCATCCATGGCCCATCATATCTCCCACTCATGGTCCACCATATCTCCCACTCATGGCCCATCATATCCCCCATTCATGGCACACCATATCCCCTGCACATGGCCCACCATATCCCCCACTCATGGCCCATCATATCCCTCTCGCAATGCCCACCATATCCCCCATTCATGGCCCATCGTTTCTCCCACTCATAGTCCACCATATCTCCCACTCATGGTCCACCATATCCTCCATTCATGGCCCGTCAGATCCCCTTCATGGCCCATGATATCCCTCTCGCAATGCCCACCATATCCCTCATTCATGGCCCATCATATCTCCCACTCATATTCCAACATATCTCCCACTCATGGTCCACCATGTCCTCCATTCATGGCCCATCAGATCCCTCACCCATGGCCCACCGTATCTCCCACTCATAGCCCACCATATCCCCCTTTCATGGCCCACCATATCCCCCATTCATGGCCCATCATTTCCCCCACTCATGGCCGATCATATCTCCCATTCATAGCCCACCATATCTCCCATGCACAGCCCACCATATCTCCCACTCAGGGTCCACGATATCCCCCATTCATGGCCCATCAGATCCCTCTCCCATGGCCCACCGTATCCCCAACTCATAGCCCACCGTATCCCCCATTAATGGCCCACCATATTCCCCAATAATGGCCCAACATACCCCCCATTCATGGCCCACCGTATCC
>NW_025204080.1:1623-3232 GCF_004010195.1 Chiloscyllium plagiosum
CATATCTCCCACTCATGGCCCATCATATCCCTCTCCCATGACTCACCGTATCCCCCACTCATAGCCCACCATATCCCCCATTCATGGCCCACCATATCCCGCACTCATGGCCCACCATATCCCCCATTCATGGCCCATTATGTCCTCCACTTATGACCCATCATATCCCTCTCCCATGGCCCACCATTTCCCCCAATCATGGGCCATCATATATCCCACTCATGGCCCATCATATCTCCCACTCTTGGTCCACCATATCTCCCACTCATGGCTCATCATATCGCTCTCCCATGGCCCCCCGAATCCCCCACTTATAGCCCACTATATCTCCCACTCATGGTCCACCATATCCCCCACTCATGGCCCATAAGATCCCTCTCCCAGGACCCATCATATCCCCCATTCATGGCCCATCATATCTCCCAGTCATGGTCCACCATATCCCCCACTCATGGGCCATCATATCTCACACTCATTGCCCATCATATCTCCCACTCATGGCCCATCATATCCCCCACTCATGGCCGATCATATTCCCCACTCATGGCCCATCATATCCCCCACTTATGGCCCATCGTATCCCCCACACATGGCCCATCATATCCCCCACTCATGGCCGACTATATCCCCCACTCATGGGCCAACATATCTCCCACTCGTGACCCATCATATCCCTCCTGCATGGCTCAGCGTATCCCCCACTCATAGCCCACCATATGCCCTACTCATGGCCCACCATATCACCCACTCATGGCCAAGTATGTCCCCCGCTCATGGCCCATCATATCCCTCTCCCATGGCCCACCATATCCTCCATTCATGGCCCATCATATCTCTCACTCATGGTCCACCATATCTCCCACTCATTGCCCATCATATCCCACTCCCATGACTCACCGTATCCCCCACTCATAGCTCACCATATCCCCCATTCATGGCCCACCATATCCCGCACTCATGGCCCACCATATCCCCCATTCATGGCCCATTATGTCCTCCACTTATGACCCATCATATCCCTCTCCCATGGCCCACCATTTCCCCCAATCATGGGCCATCATATATCCCACTCATGGCCCATCATATCTCCCACTCATGGCCCATTATGTCCCCCACTTATGACCCATCATATCCCTCTCCCATGGCCCACCATATCCCCCACTCATGGGCCATCATATTTCACATTCATGGCCCATCATATCTCCCACTCATGGCCCATCATATCTCCCACTCTTGGTCCACCATATCTCCCACTCATGGCCCATCATATCGCTCTCCCATGGCCCACCGAATCCCCCACTCATAGCCCACTATATCTCCCACTCATGGTCCACCATATCCCCCACTCATGGCCCATATGATCCCTCTCCCAGGACCCATCATATCCCCCATTCATGGCCCATCATATCTCCCAGTCATGGTCCACCATATCCCCCACTCATGGGCCATCATATCTCACACTCATGGCCCATCATATCTCCCACTCATGGCCCATCATATCCCCCACTCATGGCCGATCATATTCCCCACTCATGGCCCATCATATCCCCCACTTATGGCCCATCGTATCCCCCACACCCCGCCCCACCCACCCCCCCCCCCCCGCCGC
>NW_025204080.1:6000-9048 GCF_004010195.1 Chiloscyllium plagiosum
CCCGGTGTGGGGTCCCTTACCGGCCCAGTGTGGTGCCCCTTACCGGGCCGGTTCTATTCCCGGTGTGGGGTCCCTTACCGGCCCGGTGTTATTCCCAGTGTGGTGACCCTTACCGGCCCGGCGTGTGGGTCCCTTACCGGCCCGGTGTTATTCCCGGCGTGGGAGTCCCTTACCGGCCCGGTGTTATTCCTGGCGCGGGGGTCCCTTACCGGCCCGGTGTTATTCCCGGCGTGGGAGTCCCTTACCGGCCCGGTGTTATTCCAGGCGTGGGAGTCCCTTACCGGCCCGGTGTGGGGTCCCTTACCGGCCCAGTGTGGTGCCCCTTACCGGGCCGGTTCTATTCCCGGTGTGGGGTCCCTTACCGGGCCGGTGTGGGGTCCGTTACCGGCCCGGTGTTATTCCCGGTGTGGGGTCCCTTACCGGCCCGGTGTGGTGCCCCTTACCAGCCCGGTTCTATTCCCGGTGTGGGGTCCCTTACCGGCCCGGTGTGGGGTCCCTTACCGGCCCGGTGTGGTGCCCCTTACCGGCCCGGTTCTATTCCCGGTGTGGGGTCCCTTACCGGCCCGGTGTTATTCCCGGTGTGGGGTCCCTTACCGGCCCGGTGTTATTCCCGGTGTCACGTGTTCCCGGTCCGGTCCAGGCCGCTTCCCTCTCCCGAACCTCGAGACTCCCCGCGAGCTGCAGCGGAAGTGACGCCTGACGCCAGACGCCGCGCGTGGCGGTGCCGGGGAGTAGTAGCGGCCGCACATGCGTAGTTTCACTGACTGTGATCTAGTCATAAAATGTGTCTGATCCCCAATCTGCAAACTATCATAGAGCAGGACAGGACAGGCACAGGCCACTCAGCCCATCATATCTGTGCCGATCACGTGGATCTTTGCTGCTAAAATCCTGGCAAATGTCCTCAAACACTTTTATTTATATTTGCTAGGCAGAAAATAAACCTTTTTTTTGCAAAAAAATTGCCATTTTTGCTGCTGTTCAGATAACTAGTCAAACCTTTTCAGCGTCTTAGGTGCTTAAAAGAAAGTTCCATGCCATTATTCGAAGATTGGAAAAGTTATTCTTCTTATATCAATAATGCCTATAAAGTCCTGAACTGCTACCATTGACTGTAATTCAAAGGTGCTTCATTAATTGTGAAACACTATAAGACAACTGGGTGTCAGCTATAGGCAGTCCAGGTCAGAAGAGTCTGAATACAAGCTCCATTCCAAATTCTTGAGCACAGATTCTTCTCTTTTAAGCTGAAAGTGAAGTTTCTTCCACTCTTTTGAGGTGAAAGAAATGCCCCTTTGACACTGTCGACATCAAATACTCCCAGAACAGGGACAGCATTGGGTTAGCTCCAAAGTAATACTACCTCTACTTTTCTAAACTAGAAGTAAGCAAAACTAAAGTTCCCTTAAACCTTTTAAACTGAATGTAATGCCCCTTTGACACTGTCTCATTAAACACTCCCAGGACAATCTGAAATGTAGATTTTTCCTGCAATTCCTGGTGAAGGGCTTCTGCCCCAAACTCCGATTCTCCTGCTCCTCAAATGCTGCCTGACCGGCTGTGCTTTTCCAGTATCACACGTTTTGATTTTGAGCACAAAGCAAAGCTCTGTCCACCCTTTTTAAAACAGGAAGTCAAAAATAAAAATGAAAATGAAATACAGTGTCAAAGTAAAACACAAATCTAACAGTTGAACAGAATCTTACACCACAAAACAGAAATTTACTAAATTAAAATAAAATTCTCAGGGTTGATGATGCACCCTAGCCACTATGTTGCCCACTGCTCTCTAAAGGCCTGTGAGCACTGCATGCTCCCTCCCAAGGGACACCCGAGTGCAGACATAACCGTGAAAGAAGGGCAGACAGTCAGAAATGACAAGGTCCACCAAGGCCAGCTGCTTTGACATGTTAATGGCCACATTGGCCAGGCCCAGGAACAGATGCACAAGAAGGCCCTCTGACTTGTCCACGCCTCCCTACACTGGGTGGATTCGACACTGATACTCTGATACTTAAAGAAATGCTGAGTTTCGTATCAGAGGTGAAGTCTGCTCACTCACATTAATGAATTGAATTCATATTATTATAATGTGTACTCAAATTTTGCAATGTCCCCACCTATGGGGCCATCCTAGGTAAACAATACCTCTGTACAGACACTTAAGTATTTGGTATAAAGTAGAAAAAAATGAATAAGATGTCCACAATAAAAATAAAAAGGAAAATAAAGTACTCAATTTACAGTCCTTCCACCCCAGTCCGTGTCAGCACCCAGCTTCCAAATCATACCAGGCCAAGTCTCCAAACCAGTCTGGATAACATAACTATGCACACTAAGTCTATCAATAACCTTCTCCCTGAACTTCTGACCTAATATCTCAGTTATCATTACTAAAACACCATATTGTCATTATGACATTGGTAATTCTGGAAGCTTAGTTTGGGCAAATTGACTGCTGTAATTTCCAGGAGAAAGTGAGGTCTGCAGATGCTGGCGATCAGAGCTGAAAATGTGTTGCTGGAACAGCGCAGCAGGTCAGGCAGCATCCAGGGAACAGGAGAATCGGGCATAAGCCTGAAGAAGGGCTTATGCCCGAAACGTCGATTCTCCTGTTCCCTGGATGCTGCCTCACCTGCTGCGCTGTTCCAGCAACACATTTTCTGCTATAATTTCCACAAAGGAATAATGATTACACTTCAAAAATAAATAATTGGTGATGAAATATTTTCATGTATCCTAAAATCATTAATGTATTATATAAATTATATGGACTGTGTCTTTTTAATTTTTGTTTTTAAAAGCTAGAAGTTGAGATTTTAAAAAAGAGCTGTTTTAAAACCACTGTTTGAAACCATTCTGAAAAGCTCATAACCTGCCATTTTCACTAGGCACCACGCAAACAACTGTTTAAACAAGCAGTAACTGCAGAGTTATAGTCATAGAGTTATATAGCACAGAAACAGACCCTTCGGTCCAACTCGTCCATGCCAACCTTAATTGCAAACTAAACTCGTCCCACCTGTCCACACTTGGTCCATATTCCTC
>NW_025204081.1:0-884 GCF_004010195.1 Chiloscyllium plagiosum
CACACTGCACCATGACTCAATGATTCCCCTCACACTGCTCCATGAATCGGGGTTTCTCCTCACACTGCTCCGGGACTTGGGTTTCCTCTCACACTGCACCATGACTCGGGCTTTCCGCACCCTCCGCGCCATGACTCAGGCTTTCCCCTCACACTGCACCATTACTCTGGGTTTCCTCTCACACTGCACCATGATTTGGGGTTTCACCTCACACTGCTCCATGACTCGAGGTTTCCGCTCACAATGCACCATGACTCGGGGTTTCCCCTCACAATGCTCCATGACTCGGGTTTCCCTTCACACTGCACCATGACTCGGATTTCCCCACACACTGCACCATGACTCCGGGTTTCCCCTCGCACTGCACCATGACTCGAGGTTTCCAGTACACTGCACAATGACTTGGGTTTCCCCTCACACTGCTCCGGATCTCGGGTTTCCCCTCACACTACTCCGGATCTCGGGTTTCCCCTCACACTGCTCCATGACTTGTGGTTTCCCCTCACACTGCACCATGACTCGGGTTGCCCCTCACACTGCAGCATGACTCGGGGTTTCGCATCACACTGCACCATGACTCGGGGTCCCGCTCACAATGCACCATGACTCAGGGAATCCCCGCACAATGCACCATGACTCGGGGTTTCCCCTCACACTGCACCATGACTCGGGGTCCCGCTCACAATGCACCATGACTCAGGGAATCCCCGCACAATGCACCATGACTCGGGGTTTCCCCTCACACTGCACCATGACTCGGGGTTCCCCTCACACTGCACCATGACTCAATGATTCCCCTCACACTGCTCCATGAATCGGGGTTTCTCCTCACACTGCTCCGGGACTTGGGTTTCCTCTCACACTGCACCATGATTTGGGGTTTC
>NW_025204081.1:1277-9049 GCF_004010195.1 Chiloscyllium plagiosum
GGTTTCCCCTCACACTGCACCATAACTCGGTGTTTCCCCTCACACTGTTCCATGACTCGGGATTCCCTTCACACTGCACCATGACTCGTGGTTTCCCCTCACACTGCACCATAACTCGGTGTTTCCCCTCACACTGTTCCATGACTCGGGTTTCCCCTCACACTGCAACATGACTCGTGGGTCGCCTCACACTGCACCATGACTCGGGGATTCCCCTCACACTACACCATCACTCGGGTTTCCCCTCACACTGCACCATGATTCGGGTTTCATCATACTGCACCATGACTTGGGGTTTCCCCTCACACTGCACCATGACTCGAGGTTACACCTCACTCATCACCATGACTCGGTGTTTCCCCTCACACTGCTCCGGATCTCGGGTTTCCCCTCACACTGCTCCGGATCTCGGGTTTCCCCTCACACTGCTCCACGACACGGGTTTCCCCTCACACTGCTCCAGGACTCGGGTTTCCACACACACTGCACCATGACTCGGGTTTCCCATCACACTGCACCATGACTCGGGGTTTCCCCTCACACTGCAACATGACTCGGGTTTCCCTTCACACTGCACCATGACTCGGGTTTCCCCTCACACTGCACCATGACTCAGGTTTCCCCACACACTGCACCATGACTCGGGTTTTCCCACACAATGCACCATGACTCAGGTTTCCCCACACACTGCACCATGACTCGGGTTTCCTCTCGCACTGCACCATGACTTGAGGTTTCCAGTACACTGCACCATGACTCAGGTTTCCCCTCACACTGCTCCAGATCTCGGGTTTCCACTCACACTGCTCCGGATCTCGGGTTTCCCCTCACACTGCTCCATGACTCGGGGTTTCTCCTCACACTGCTCCATGACTCGTGGTTTCCCCTCACACTGCACCATGACTCGGGGTTTCCCCTCACACTGCACCATGACTAGGGTTTCCCCTCACACTGCTCCGGGACTCGGGTTTCCCCTCACACTGCACCATGACTCGGGTTTCCCCTCACACTGCACCATGATTCGGGGTTTCCCCACGCACTGCACCATGTCACGGGTTACCTCTCACACTGCTCCGGGACTCGGGTTTCCCCTCACAGTGCACCATGACTTGGGATTGCGCTCACACTGCACCATGACTCGGGGTTTCCCCTCACACTGCACCATGACTCGGGGGTTCACCTCACACTGCACCATGAGTCGGGCTTTCCGCTCCCTCTGCACCATGACTCAGGGTTTCCTCTCACACTGCACTGTGATTCGGGGTTTCTCCTTACACTGCACCATGACTCGGGGTTTCCCCTCACACTGCACCATAACTCGGTGTTTCCCCTCACACTGCTCCGGGACTCGGGTTTCCCTTCACACTGCACTATGACTCGGGTTTCCCCTCACACTGCACCATGACTCAGGGTTTCCTCTCACACTCAACCATGATTCGGGGTTTCCCCACGCACTGCACCATGTCGCGGGTTACCCCTCACACTGCTCCAGGACTCGGGTTTCCCCTCACACTGCTCCGGGACTCGGGTTTCCCGTCACAGTGCACCATGACTTGGGATTGCGCTCACACTGCACCATGACTCGGGGTTTCTCCTCACACTGCACCATGACTCGGGGGTTCACCTCACACTGCACCATGAGTCGGGCTTTCCGCTCCCTCTGCACCATTACTCCGGGTTACCTCTCACACTGCACTGTGATTCGGGGTTTCTCCTTACACTGCACCATGACTCGGGGTTTCCCCTCACACTGCACCATAACTCGGTGTTTCCCCTCACACTGTTCCATGACTCGGGATTCCCTTCACACTGCACCATGACTCGGGTTTCCCCTCACACCGCACCATGACTCGTGGTTCGCCTCACACTGCACCATGACTCGGGGTTTCTCCTCACACTGCACCATTACTCCGGGTTTCCCCTCACACTGCACCATGACTCGGGGTTTCCAATCACACTGCACCATGACTCGGGCTTTCCGCTCCCTCTGCACCATGACTCAGGGTTCCTCTCACACTGTACTATGACTCAGGGTTTCCCCACACACTGCACCATGACTCAGGTTTGCCCTCACACTGCTCCGGGACTCGGGTTCCCCTCACACTGCACCATAACTCGGAGTTTGGCCTCACACTGCTCCATGATTTGGGCTTCCCCTCACACTGCACCATGACTTGGGGTTTCCCCTCACACTGCTCCATGACTCGTGTTTCCCCTCACACTGCACCATGATTCCGTGTTTCCCCTCACACTGCACCATGACTCGGGGTTTTCCCTCACACTGAACCATGACTCGGTGTTTCCTCTCACACTGCACCATGACTCGGGTTTCCTCTCACACTGCCCCATGACTCGGGGTTTCTCCTCACACTGCTCCATGACTCGGGGTTTCTCCTCACACTGCACCATTACTCCGGGTTTCCCCTCACACTGCACCATGACTCGGGGTTTCCAATCACACTGCACCATGACGCGGGCTTTCCGCTCACTCTGCACCATGACTCAGGGTTCCTCTCACACTGTACCATGAATCAGGGTTTCCCCACACTCTGCACCATGACTCAGGTTTGCCCTCACACTGCTCCGGGACTCGGGTTCCCCTCACACTGCACCATAACTCGGAGTTTGGCCTCACACTGCTCCATGACTTGGGCTTCCCCTCATACTGCACCATGACTTGGGGTTTCCCCTCACACTGCTCCATGACTCGTGTTTCCCCTCACACTGCTCCAGGACTCGGGGTTTCCCGCACACTGCACCACGTCTTGGATATCCCCCTCACGCTGCACCATGACTCGGGGATTCCCCTCACACTGCACCATGACTCGGGTATCCCCTCACACTGCAACATGACTCGGGGTTTCCCCTCACACTGCACAATGACTCGGGGTTTCTCCTCACACTGCTCCATGACTCGGGTTTTCTCCTCACACTGCTCCATGACTCGTGTTTCCCCTCACACTGATCCAGGACTCGGGGTTTCTCCTCACACTGCACCATTACTCCGGGTTTCCAATCACACTGCACCATGACTCGGGCTTTCCGCTCCCTCTGCACCATGACTCAGGGTTCCCCTCACACTGTACCATGACTCAGAGTTTCCCCACACACTGCACCATGACTCAGGTTTGCCCTCACACTGCTCCGGGACTGGGGTTTCCCCTCACACTGCACAATGATTCAGGTTTGCCCTCACACTGCTCCGGGAATCGGGTTCCCCTCACACTGCACCATGACTTGGGGTTTCCCCTCACACTGCACAATGACTCGGGTTTTCTCCTCACACTGCTCCATGACTCGGGTTTTCTCCTCACACTGCTCCATGACTCGGGTTTTCCCCTCACACTGCTCCATGACTCGTGTTTCCCCTCACACTGATCCAGGACTCGGGGTTTCCCGCACACTGCACCACATCTTGGATATCCCCCTCACACTGCACCATGACTTGGGGATTCCCCTCACACTGCACCATGACTCGGGTATCCTCTCACACTGCAACATGACTCGGGGTTTCCCCTCACACTGCACCATGACTTGGGTATCCCCTCACACTGCAACATGACTCGGGGTATTCCCTCACACTGCCCATTGACTCGGGTTTCCCCTAACACTGCACCATAACTCTGTTTTCCCTTCACACTGCACCATGACTTGGGATGCCCCTCACACTGCACCATGACTCGAGGTTACACCTCACTCAGCACCATGACACGGTGTTTCCCGTCACACTGCTCCGGGACTCGGGTTTCCCCAAACACTGCACCATGACTCGGGGTCTCGCCTCAGACTGCACCATGACTCGGGCTTCCCCTCACACTGCACCATGACTCGGGGTTTTCCCTCACACTGCACAATAACTCGGGGTTTCCCCTCACACTGCAACATGACTGGGGTTTCCCCTCACACTGCACCATGACTCGGGTATCCCCTCACACTGCACCATGACTCGGGTTTCCCCTCACACTGGACCATGACTCGGTGTTTCCTCTCACACTGCACCATGACTTGGGTTTCCACTCACACTGCACCATGATTCGGGGTATCACCTCACACTGCACTATGATTCGGGATTCCCCTCACACTGCACAATTACCCGGGGTTTCCCCTCACACTGCACCATGACTCGGGTTTCCCCTCACACTGCACCATGACTCCGGGTTTCCCCTCACACTGCAGCATGACTCGGGGTTTCCCCTCATACTGCACCATGACTCGGGGTTTCCAATCACACTGCACCATGACTCGGGCTTTCCGCTCCCTCTGCACCATGACTCAGGGTTCCCCTCACACTGTACCATGACTCAGGGTTTCCCCACACACTGCACAATGACTCAGGTTTGCCCTCACACTGCTCCGGGACTCGGGTTCCTCTCACACTGCACCATAACTCGGAGCTTGGCCTCACACTGCTCCATGACTTGGGCTTCCCCTCACACTGCACCATGACTTGGGGTTTCCCCTCACACTGGACCATGACTCGGTGTTTCCTCTCACACCGCACCATGACTTGGGATTCCACTCACACTGCACCATGATTCGGGGTTTCCCCTCACACTGCACCATGACTCGGGGTTTCCCCTCACACTGCACCACGACATGAGGTTTCCCCTCAAACTGCACCATGACTCGGGGTTTCCCCTCACACTGCACCATGACTCGAGGTTTCCCGTGCACTGCGCCATGACTCGGGTTTCCCATCACACTGGACCATGACTCGGTGTTTCCTCTCACACTGCATCATGACTTGGGTTTACACTCACACTGTACCATGATTCGGGGTATCACCTCACACTGCACTATGATTCGGGGTTCCCCTCACACTGCACCATGACTCAGGGTTTCCCCTCTCACTGCACCATGACTCGGGTTTCCCCTCACACTGCACCATGACTCGGGTTTCCCCTCACACTGCACCATGACTCGGGGTTTCTCCTCACACTGCACCATGACTCAGGGTTTCCAATCACAATGCACCATGACTCGGGCTTTCCGCTCCCTCTGCACCATGACTCAGGGTTCCCCTCACACTGTACCATAACTCAGGGTTTCCCCTCACACTGCACAATGACTCGGGGTTTCCCCACACTGCACCATGACTCGGGTTTCCTCTCACACTGCAGCATGACTCGGGTTTCCCCACACACTGGACCATGACTCGGTGTTTCCTCTCACACCGCACCATGACTTGGGATTCCACTCTCACTGCACCATGACTCGGGGTTTCCCCTCAAACTGCACCACGACTCTAGGTTTCCCGTGCACTGCACCATGACTCGGGTATCCCCTCACATGCACCATGACTCAGGGTTTCCCCTCACACTGCACAATGACTCAGGTGTGCCCTCACACTGCACCATGACTCGGAGTTTGGCCTCACACTGCTCCATGACTTGGGCTTCCCCTCACACTGCACCATGACTTGGGGTTTCCCCTCACACTGCACCATGAATCGAGGTTGCCCGTACACTGCACCATGACTCGGGTTTCCTCTCACACAGCTCCGGGACTCGGGTTTCCCCTCTCACTGCACCATGTCTTGGAGTATCCCCTCACTCTGCACCATGACTCGAGGTTACCCCTCACTCAGCACCATGACACGGTGTTTCCCGTCACACTGCTCCGGGACTCGGGTTTCCCCACACACTGCACCATGGCTCGGGGTCTCGCCTCAGACTGCTCCATGACTCGGGTTGTCCGCTCACAATGCACCATGACTCGGGGTTTCCCCTCACACTGCACCATGACTCGGGCTTCCCCTCACACTGCACCATGACTAGGGGTTTTCCCTCACACTGCACAATGACTCGGGTTTTCCCCTCACACTGCAACATGACTGGGGTTTCCCCTCACACTGCACCATGACTCGGGTATCCCCTCACACTGCACCATGACTCGGGTTTCCCCTCAACACTGCACAATGACTCAGGTTTGCCCTCACACTGCTCCCCTCACACTGCAACATGACTCGGATTTCCCCTCACACTGCTCCGGGACTTGGGGTTTCCCATCACACTGCTCTGGGACTCGTGTTTCCCCTCACACTGCACCATGACTTGGGGTTTCCCGTCACACTGCTCCATGACTCGTGTTTCCCCTCACACTGCTCCAGGACTCGGGGTTTCCTCGCACACTGCACCATGACTTGGGATTCCACTCACACTGCGCCATGATTCGGGGTATCCCCTCACACTGCACCATGACTCGGTGTTTCCCCTAACACTGCACCATGACTCGGGGTTTCCCCTCATGTTGCACCATGATTCGGGTTTCCCCTCACACTGCTCCGGGACCTGGGTTTCACCTCACACTGCACCATGACTCGGGTTTTCCCTCACACTGCACCATGATTCGGGTTTCCCCTCACACTGCACCATGACTCGGGTTTCCCCTCACACTGCACCATGACTCAGGCTTTCCCCTCACAGTCCTCCGGGACCTGAGTTTCCCCTCACACTGATCCATGACTCCGGATTTCCCCTCACACTGCGCAATGACTCGGGTTTCCCCTCACACTGCACCATGACGCGGGGTTCCCCTCACACTGCACCATGACTCGGGGTTTCCCCTCACACTGCTCCGGGACCTGGGTTTTCCCTCACACTGCACCATGACTCGGGTTTCCCCTCACCCTGCACCATGACTCGGGTTTCCCCTCACACTGCACCATGACTCAGGCTTTCCCCTCACACTCCTCCGGGACCTGAGTTTCCCCTCACACTGATCCATGACTCCGGATTTCCCCTCACACTGCGCAATGACTCGGGATTCCCCTCACACTGCACCATGACTCGGTGTTTCCCCTCACACTGGACCATGACTTGGTGTTTCCTCTCACTCTGCACCATAACTTGGGTTTCCCCTCACACTGCACCATGATTCGGGGTATCCCCTCACACTGCACCATGACTCGAATTTCCCATCACCCTGCTTCGGGACTCGGGTTTGCCCTCACACTGCGTCGGGACTCGAGTATCCCCTCACTCTGCACCATGACTCGGCGTTTCCCCTCACACTACACCATGACTCGGGGCTTCCCCACACACTGCACCATGACTCGGGTTTCCCCACACACTGCACCATGACTTGGGTTTCCACTCACACTGCACCATGACACGGGATTTCCCCTCACACTGCACCATGACTCTGTGTTTCCCCTCACACAGCACCATGACTCGGGGTTTCCCCTCCCGCTGCACCATGACTCGGGTTTCCCCTCACACCCCTCCGGGACTCGAGTTTCCCCTCACACTGCACCATGACTCAGGGTTTCCCGTCACATTGTACCATGACTTGTGTTTCCCCTCACACTGTTCTGGGACACGGGTTTCCCCTCACACTGTTCTGGGACACGGGTTACCCCTCACACTGCACCATGACTCGGGGTTTCCCCTCACTCTGCACCATGACTCGGGGTTTCCCCTCAGACTGCACCATGACTCGGGGTTTCCTCTCACACTGCACCACGACTCGAGGTTTCCCGTGCACTGCACCATGACTCGGGTTTCCCCTCACACTGCACCATGACTCGGGTTTCCTTTCACACTGCTCCATGACTCGGGGTTTTCCCTCACACTGCTCCATGACTCGGGGTTTCCCCTCACACTCCTCCGGGACTCGAGTTTCCCCTCACACAACACCATGAATCGAGGTTGCCCGTACACTGCACAATGACTCGGGTTTCCTCTCACACTGCTCCGGGACTCGGGTTTCCCCTCTCACTGCACCATGTCTTGGAGTAACCCCTCACTCTGCACCATGACTCGAGGTTACCC
>NW_025204082.1:0-2200 GCF_004010195.1 Chiloscyllium plagiosum
TACAGCACTGTCCCAGCTCCGCGCTGCTCAGTGTTACAGCACCGTCCCAGTCCCGCACTGCTCAGTGTTGCAGCGCTGTCCCAGCCCCGCACTGCTCAGTGTTACAGCACTGTCCCAGCCCACACTGCTCAGTGTTATAGCACTGTCCCAGCCCCGCACTACTCAGTGTTACAGCACTGTCCCAACCCCATACTTCTCAGTGTTACAGCACTGCCCCCGATCTGCACTGCTCAGTGTTACAGCACTGTCCCAGTCCCGCACGGCTCATTGTTACACCACTGTCCCAGTCCCGAACTGCTCTGTGTTACAGCACTGTCACAGCCCCGCACTGCTCAGTGTTACAGCACTGTCCCATAGCCCCACACTGCTCAGTATTACAGGACTGTCCCAATCCAGCACTGCTCAGTGTTACAGCACTGTCCCATAGCCCCGCACTGCTCAGTATTACAGGACTGTCCCAATCCAGCACTGCTCAGGGTTACAGCACTGTCCCAGTCCCACTCTGCTCAGTGTTACAGCACCGTCCCAGCCCGGCACTGCTCAGTGTTTCAGCACTGTCCCAGCTCTGCACTGCTCAGTGTCACAGCACTGTCCCAGTCCCGCACTGCTCAGTGTTACAACACCGTCCCAGCTCTGCACTGCTCAGTGTTACAGCACTGTCCCAGCCCCGCACTACTCAGTGTTACAGCACTGTCGCAGCCCCACACAGCTCAGTGTTACAGCACTATCCCTGTCGCGCACTGCTCAGTGTTACAGCACCTGTCCCAGCCCCACACTGCTCAGTGTTACATCACTATCACAGTCCCGCACGACTCAGTGTTACAGAACTGTCCCAGCCCCGCACTGCTCAGTGTTACAACACCGTCCCAGCCCCGCACTGCTCAGTGTTACAGCAATGTCCCAGTCCCGCACTGCTCAGTGTTAAAGTACTATCACAGTCCCGCACGACTCAGTGTTACAGAACTGTCCCAGCCCCGCACTGCTCAGTGTTACAACACCGTCCCAGCTCCGCACTACTCGATGTTACAGCACTGTCCCAGCCCCGCACTGCTTAGTGTTACAGCACATTCCCAACCCGGTACTGCTCAGTGTTATAGCAGCGTCCGAGCCCCACACTGCTCAGTGTTACAGCACCGTCCCAGTCCCACACTGCTCAGTGTTACAGCACCATCCCAGTCCCACACTGCTCAGTGTTACAGCACTGTCCCAGCCCCGCACTGCTCAGTGTTACAGCACCGTCCCAGTCCCACACTGCTCAGTGTCACAGCAGCGTCCCAGTCCCACACTGCTCAGTGTTACAGCAGCGTCTCAGCCCCGCACTACTCTGTGTTACAGCACTGTCCCCAGCCCCGCACTGCTCAGTGTTACAGCACCGTCCCAGTCCCACACTGCTCAGTGTTACAGCACTGTCCCAGTCCCGCACTGCTCAGTGTTACAGCAGCGTCCCAGTCCCACACTGCTCAGTGTTACAGCAGCGTCCCAGCCCCGCACTACTCTGTGTTGCAGCACTGTCCCCAGCCCCACACTGCACAGTGATACAGCACTGTCCCAGCACCGCACCGCTCAGTGTTATAGCACTGTCCCAGTCCCGCACTGCTCAGTGTTACAGCACTGTCCCAGCCCCACACTGCTCAGTGTTACAGCACTGCCGCCCCTTCCCCACGCTGCTCAGTGTTACAGCGCTGTCCCAATCCCGCACTGCTCAGTGTTACAGCACTGTCCCAGCTCTGCACTGCTCAGTGTTACAGCACTGTCCCAGCTCCACACTGCTCAGTGTTACAGCACTGTCCCAACCCCGCACTGCTCAGTGTTACAGCACCGTCCCAGCCCCGCACTGCTCAGTGTTACAGCGCTGTCCCCCACCCCCACACTGCTCAGTGTTACAGCACTGTCCCAGCCCCGCAATGCTCAGTGTTACAGCACTGTCCCAGCTCCACTCTGCTCAGTGTTACAGCACTGTCCGAACCCCGCACTGCCCAGTGTTACAGCACTGTCCCTCAGCCCCGCACGACTCAGTGTTACAGCACTGTCCCAGCCCCGCACTGCTCAGTGTTACAGCACTGTCCCAGTCCCACACTGCTCAGTGTTACAGCAGCGTCTCAGCCCCGCACTACTCTGTGTTACAGCACTGTCCCCAGCCCCGCACTGCTCAGTGTTACAGCACCGTCCCAGTCCCACACTGCTCAGTGTTACAGCACTG
>NW_025204082.1:4508-7615 GCF_004010195.1 Chiloscyllium plagiosum
CGACAATGCCCTGTTCCTGTGTAAATACTGAAGAAAAGTATTCATTCAGTGTCTCCCCAATCTCTTCCGCCTCCACACGCAACTTCCCCCTACTATCCTTGACTGGACCTATTCCTACCCTATTCATTCTTTTATTCCTAACATACCTATAGAAAGCCTTAGGGTTTTCCCTAATCCTACCGACTAAGGACCTTTCATGTCCCCTCCTTGCTGCTCTTAGCTCTCTCTTCAGGTCCTTCCTGGCTACCCTATAACTCTCAATCGCCCCAATTGAACCTTCACGTCTCATCTTGAGATAGGCCGCCCTCTTCCATTTAACAAGGGATTCCAATTCCTTATTAAACCACGGCTCCCTCGCACGACCCTTTCCTCCCTGCCTGACAGGTACATAATTATCAAGGACACTCAATAGTTCGTCCTTGAACAAGCTCCACATATCATTTACACTCTTGCCTTGGAGTCTACTTTTCCAAGCCACACATCCTAAGTCATGCCTCACCGCATCATAATTTCCCTGACCCCACTGTTCAGTGTTACAGCACTGTCCCCCAACCCCGCACTGCTCAGTGTTACAGCACTGTTCCAGCCCCACACTGCACAGTGATACAGCACCGTCCCAAACGCCACTGCTCAGTGTTACAGCACTGTCCCAGTCCCGCACTGCTCAGTGTTACAGCACCATCCCAGCACCGCACCGCTCAGTGTTACAGCACTGTCTCAGCCCTGCACTGCTCAGTGTTACAGCACTGCCGCCCCTCCCCCGCACTGCTCAGTGTTACAGCGCTGTCCCAATTCCGCACTGCTCAGCGTTACAGCACTGTCCCAGCTCCGCACTGCTCAATATTACAGCACTGCAGCCCCTCCCCCGCACTGCTCAGTGTTACTGCACTGTCCCGATCCCACACTGCTCAGTGTTACAGCACTTTCCCAGCCCCGCACTGCTCAGTGTTACAGCACCGTCCCAGCCCCGCACTGCTCTGTGTTACAGGACTGTCCCTGCCCCGCACTGCTCTGTGTTACAGGACTGTCCCAGCCCCGCAGTGCTCTGTGTTACAGCACCGTCCCAGCCCCACACTGCTCAGTGTTACAGCACTGTCCCAGCCCCACACTGCTCAGTGTTACAGGACTGTCCCTGCCCCACACTGCTCAGTGTTACAGGACTGTCCCAGCCCCGAACTGCTCTGTGTTACAGCACTGCCCCAGCCCCGCACTGCTCAGTGTTACAGCACTGTCCCAGCCCCACACTGCTCTGTGTTACAGGACTGTCCCAGTCCCACACTGCTCAGTGTTACAGGACTGTCCCAGTCCCACACTGCTCTGTGTTACAGGACTGTCCCAGCCCCGCACTGCTCTGTGTTACAGGACGGTCCCAGTCCCACACTGCTCAGTGTTACAGGACTCTCTCCCGATTGCTGTACTCCGTTTCTCGCTGTCGTCCACAGCTTTCTGCTTGAGTTCTTTGCCTTGCTGCCAATGGCTTCCCGATACATGGTGCCCACAACTGGACATGGTCATCCATGTGAACGCAAACCCGTTGACATTGAATAGGAGCTGTCCCCTCATCGTGTTTTGCGGCTGTTGTATGCGGTACCCTGAATCTGACATGCAATTTCTTGGTAACACAGAAGACTTTGCAAACTCTGGCATTAACCAGCTCTCAGTCCAGCCTGCTGTATCTGCAGGAGTCCCCAGCAAGTCTGTCCAACAGCAGAGGCTGGGCCCAGCACTTTGAGAACTGACAGGAACGGAAGGGGATCCTGGGCCAACCAGCTGAGGATCAGTGTGAGCAGGTTATCACCTTTGAACCTGCAGTCTGTGGCCTTCATGGTACCGGAGTCTTTCAGTGGATCCATCTCCCCCCTCCACCCACCTCCTCTGCCCTCTGAGATCCCAGTCATCGTAGGACGAGAGGGATTATGCCAGGTTTCTGATCAATGCCTATCCTTCAACCTACAGACATGAGCAGCCCAAACAGCAACTCACTTCACCCCTTCGTCAACAGACACAACACACAGCTCTCTTCCTTATTGTCCACCTTCGACCAGATCCGACTTGCTGCTACCACACCACTGCCGATCCAGCCCGCACCCCGAGGCAAACTGATCCGAATCATAAGCAGAGACCTGCATTTACGTAGCACCTCTTCGGGAACCTCAGGAGCACCCACCCGACACTTTCCGCGCCCCCTGGGAAAGGAGGGGGGTTGGGGGGGGGGGGGCGCTCCCGCAAAACGGTGACATCACGCCCAAGAATAAAAGCGCCTGCGGGTGCTGGAAACCCCAGACCAAAAAAGGAATAGAAATTGCGAGAGAAATTCTGGCAACAGCTGTGGAGAGAGACAGGGAGAGAGAGAGAGAGAGAAAGGGAGTTGACATTTCAAGTTCAGTCACCCTCCTTCAGAAGTGGTAGGAGCTAAGGATGAGACAATATTTCTGCTGATGATGGCGCGGGGTGTGGGGACGGGGAGTTAGGAGTTACACGCAAGTGGAGACAGTGCCCACACCTTACTACCCCTGGCTTTTCAGCAACCACCCCTTTTGCCTGGCTGACTTTGTCTCTCTCTCTCTCTCTCTGTGTTTCTCCAACAATTCAGTCTTTGTCCCACAACAGCATTGCGATAATATCCAACAGGTCTGCCTCATCCATTGAAGGGTAAACATTGGCTGGGACCCTCTGGCTTGACTTGGTGCTGTGTCATCTTTCCAGTCCAAGTGAGGGCCGAGGACAGGCTCTCGGCTTTTGAAGGTGACCTTTGACCTCTAGCTGTGCAGCACCCCCCCCCACGGCACTGCCCTAGAGGATCACTCTCAATTCTTACATTCAGCTCCTGGAGGGTTTTTCCTAATCGTTTGTGGGAATCGCTAGCTTTTGAAGGTGACCTTTGACCTCTAGCTGTGCAGCACCCCCCCCACGGCACTGCCCTAGAGGATCACTCTCAATTCTTACATTCAGCTCCTGGAGGGTTTTTCCTAATCGTTTGTGGGAATCGCTAGCTGGGTCAATATTTAGTGGTTGCCCCTTCAGAATGTGGGGGTGAGCTGCCTTCTTGAACCACTGCATGTCCGTGTGCTGAGGGAGAGAGAGAGAGTGAGAGAGAGTGAGAGAAA
>NW_025204082.1:7641-9051 GCF_004010195.1 Chiloscyllium plagiosum
CGGGTGAGACAGAGAGAGTGTGAGAGAGAGTGTGACAGAGTGAGTGTGTGTGAGAGAGAGTGACAGAGACTAACAGTGTGTGTGTGTGAGAGTGAGTGTGTGAGAGAGAGAATGACAGAGAGACTGAGAGAGTGTGACAGAGTCAGAGAGAGAGAGAGTGAAAGTAACAGTGAGAGAGGGAGCGAGAGAGTGACTGTGTGTGTGCGCGAGAGACGGGGGAGTGTGTGAGAGAGTGTGAGAAAGAGTGTGTGCCTGTGTGTCAGAGAGAGGAGTGTTTTTGTGAGTGTGAAAGATAGGGAGGGTGCAGATGTGTGCCTGTACGTCTCAGTGTGTGCTCTTGTCCAGGTACAATGTAGACTGGGTAAAGCAGGACCATTCACACATAATATCCTCTTCTGCCAGTCAGCCCAGATCACGTTGGATGCTGCCTGACCTGCTGTGCTGTTCCAGCAATAAAGTTTCAACAATTTAGACTGGGTAAAGCAGGACCATTCACACATAATATCCTGTTCTGCCAGTCAGCCCAGATCACGTTCTGTATCCAAACCCCGTTTCCTCACCATCTCTCTCTATCTTTCCATTCAGCCATCTCAGAATCTGGCCAGGATCTCTCTGCAATAGTCTGATTCTGATTTTAAGACTGTTCCAAATCTCAAACAGAAACAGTGCTGGACACCCCCCCACTCCAGCAGAAAAGATTTCCCTATGATTATTCGCCCAGCAAGGTGGTTTCATGGTGCAGCAGCTCTGGCTTCTAGACCCTTGGCCACAGAAAGTCGATGATCAATCAGTGAATCCCTCCGAGAGCTCTGACAGTGAGTGAGAGAATCTCCTGGTCAGCCGGCCTGCAGGGGGCAGTGACAACACTCCCCCCCCCACCCCACCCCACCATTTGGTGTGGTAACAGTCCACTGGTAGTGTATGGAGTCACCCTCTGAAACAGGGATTGGGGGAGAAAGAGACAGACAGAGATCTCTATCAACTCCTTTCCAGATCCTGAAAGTTTCAATCAAGTGAACACTTGACCTCCTGCAAACTAATTGATTAGCGGAAGGGCTGTATTTGCAAGCACAGCAGCCCATGTGAAGGAGCTCAGTATTTATTCCCAATTTGTATCAGTGGTTGGTAGAACTGCAGTTACTAATGATGAAATGCAAACCATGGTCCTTAACCTTCTGTATCCCGACAACGTGCATTTATACAGCAACTATCTAAAACAGCAGACCACTGCGATGTGCCGCACGGGAAGAGGAGATATCAATGAAATCATTATTTGATAGGGTGCCACAGAGGGCAATATCACAACAGCATGGTCAGAGAGGCCCAGAGCCTGTGCCCCCAGCTGTGGTGAGCAAGGCCCTGGGGTTACTGTAGGCTAGGCCCTGGCCTCTGGGTTTCCCACCAAGAGCT